>NC_086449.1:776072134-776205533 GCF_028390025.1 Pseudophryne corroboree | reverse complement strand
CTCCTCTTGATCCGACGGGCTCCTCTTGATCCGATGGGGTCCTCTTGATCCGACGGGGTCCTCTTGATCCGACGGGCTCCTCTAGATCCGACGGGCTCCTCTTGATCCGACGGGCTCCTCTTGATCCGACGGGGTCCTCTTGATCCGACGGAGCCTCTTGATCCGATGGGGTCCTCTTGATCTGACGGGGTCCTCTTATCCGACGGGGTCCTCTTTATCCGACGGGGTCCTCTTGATCCGGCGGGGTCCTCTTGATCCTCTTGATCTGACGGGCTCCTCTTGTTCCGACGGGCTCCTCTTGATCCGACGGGCTCCTCTTGATCCGATGGCCTCCTCTTGATCCGACGGGGTCCTCTTGATCCGACGGGGTCCTCTTGATCCGACGGGTCCTCTTGAGCCTCTTGATCCGACGGGGTCTTTTTGATCCGACTGGTCCTCTTGATCCGACGGGTCCTCTTGATCCGACGGGCTCCTCTTGATCCGACGGGCTCCTCTTGATCCGACGGGTTCCTCTTGATCCGACGGGCTCCTCTTGATCCGACGGGGTCCTCTTGATCCGACGGGGTCCTCTTGATCCAACGGGTCCTCTTGATTCGACGGGTCCTCTTGAGCCTCTTGATCCGACGGGGTCCTCTTGATCCGACGGGGTCCTCTTGATCCGACGGGGTCCTCTTGATCCTCTTGATCCGACGGGCTCCTCTTGATCCGACGGGATCCTCTTGATCCGACGGGGTCCTCTTGATCCGACGGGGCCTCTCTTCAGCCTCTTGATCCGACGGGCTCCTCTTGAGCCTCTTGATCCGACGGGTCCTCTTGAGCCTCTTGATCCGACGGGTCCTCTTGAGCCTCTTGATCCGACCGGGTCCTCTTGATCCGACGGGGTCCTCTTGACCCGACGGGGTCCTCTTGATCCAACGGGTCCTCTTGAGCCTCTTGATCCGACGGGGTCCTCTTCAGCCTCTTGATCCGACGGGGTCCTCTTCAGCCTCTTGATCCGACGGGGTCCTCTTGATCCGTCGGGCTCCTCATGATCCGTCGGGCTCCTCTTGATCCGACGGGCTCTTCTTGATCCGTCGGGCTCCTCTTGATCCGACGGGCTCCTCGTGATCCGATGGGCTCCTCTTGAACCGACTGGCTCCTCTTCAGCCTCTTGATCCGACGGTGTCCTCTTCAGCCTCTTGATCCGACGGGCTCCTCTCGATCCGACGGGCTCCTCTTGATCCGACGGGCTCCTCTTGATCCGACGGGGTCCTCTTGAGCCTCTTGATCCGAAGGGCTCCTCTTGATCCGATGGGCTCCTCTTGATCCGACGGGCTCCTCTTGATCCGACGGGCTCCTCTTGATCCGACGGGGTCCTCTTGATCCGACGGGGTCCTCTTGATCCGAAGGGCTCCTCTTGATCCGACGGGGTCCTCTTGATCCGACCGGTCCTCTTGAGCCTCTTGATCCGACGGGGTCCTCTTGATCTGACGGGGTCCTCTTGATCCAACGGGGTCCTCTTGATCCTCTTGATCCGACGGGCTCCTCTTGATCCGACGGGGTCCTCTTGATCCGACGGGGTCCTCTTGATCCGACGGGTCCTCTTGAGCCTCTTGATCCGACGGGGTCCTTTTGATCCGACTGGTCCTCTTGATCCGACGGGTCCTCTTGATCCTCTTGATCCGACAGGCTCCTCTTGATCCTACGGGCTCCTCTTGATCCGACGGGCTCCTCTTGATCCGTCGGGCTCCTCTTGATCCGACGGGCTCCTCTTGATCCGACGGGCTCCTCTTGACCTGACGGGTCCTCTTGAGCCTCTTGATCCGACGGGCTCCTCTTGATCCGACGGGCTCCTCTTGATCCGACGGGGTCCTCTTGATCCGACGGGCTCCTCTTGATCCGACGGGCTCCTCTTGATCCGACGGGCTCCTCTTGATCCGACGGAGCCTCTTGATCCGATGGGGTCCTCTTGATCCGACGGGGTCCTCTTGATCCGACGGGGTCCTCTTGATCCGACGGGGTCCTCTTTATCCGACGGGGTCCTCTTGATCCTCTTGATCCGACGGGCTCCTCTTGATCCGACGGGGTCCTCTTGATCCGACGGGGTCCTCTTGATCCGACGGGTCCTCTTGAGCCTCTTGTTCCGACGGGATCCTTTTGATCCGACGGGTCCTCTTGATCCGACGGGTCCTCTTGATCCTCTTGATCCGACGGGCTCCTCTTGATCCGACGGGCTCCTCTTGATCCGACGGGGCCTCTCTTCAGCCTCTTGATCCGACGGGCTCCTCTTGAGCCTCTTGATCCGACGGGTCCTCTTGAGCCTCTTGATCCGACGGGGTCCTCTTGATCCGACGGGGTCCTCTTGATCCGACGGGGTCCTCTTGATCCGTCGGGCTCCTCTTGATCCGACGGGCTCCTCTTGATCCGACGGGCTCCTCTTGATCCGTCGGGCTCCTCTTGATCCGTCGGGCTACTCTTGATCCGACGGGCTCCTCTTAATCCGACGGGCTCCTCTTGATCCGACTGGTCCTCTTGAGCCTCTTGATCCGACGGGGTCCTCTTGATCCAACGGGCTCCTCTTGATCCGACGGGTCCGTCCTCTTGATCCGTCGGGCTCCTCTTGATCCGACGGGTCCGGTCCTCTTGATCCGACGGGCTCCTCTTGATCCGACGGGCTCCTCTTCAGCCTCTTGATCCGACGGGGTCCTCTTCAGCCTCTTGATCCGACGGGGTCCTCTTCAGCCTCTTGATCTGACGGGTCCGGTCCTCTTGATCCGTCGGGCTCCTCTTGATCCGAGGGCTTCTCTTGATCCGACGGGCTCCTCTTGATCCGACGGGCTCCTCTTGAACCGACGGGCTCCTCTTCAGCCTCTTGATCCGACTGGGTCCTCTTCAGCCTCTTGATCCGACGGGCTCCTCTTGATCCGTCGGGCTCCTCTTGATCCGACGGGCTCCTCTTGATCCGTCGGGCTCCTCTTGATCCGACGGGCTCCTCTTGATCCGACGGGCTCCTCTTGATCCGACGAGGTCCTCTTGAGCAACTTGATCCGACGGGCTCCTCTTGATCCGACGGGCTCCTCTTGATCGGACGGGCTCCTCTTGATCCGACGGGTCCTCTTGATCCGACGGGGTCCTCTTGATCCGACGGGGTCCTCTTGATCCGACGGGATCCTCTTGATCCGACGGGCTCCTCTTGATCCGACGGGGTCCTCTTGATCCGACGGGGTCCTATTGATCCGACGGGTCCTCTTGAGCCTCTTGATCCGACGGGGTCCTCTTGATCTGACGGAGTCCTCTTGATCCGACGGGGTCCTCTTGATCCGACGGGTCCTCTTGATCCGACGGGGTCCTCTTGATCCTCTTGATCCGACGGGCTCCTCTTGATCCGACGGGCTCCTCTTGATCCGACGGGCTCCTCTTGATCCGACGGGGTCCTCTTGATCCGACGGGTCCTCTTGAGCCTCTTGATGCGACGGGGTCCTTTTGATCCGACTGGTCCTCTTGATCCGACGGGTCCTCTTGATCCTCTTGATCCGACGGGCTCCTCTTGATCCTACAGGCTCCTTTTGATCCGACGGGCTCCTCTTGATCCGTCGGGCTCCTCTTGATCCGACGGGCTCCTCTTGATCCGACGGGCTCCTCTTGATCTGACGGGTCCTCTTGAGCCTCTTGATCCGACGGGCTCCTCTTGATCCGACGGGCTTCTCTTGATCCGACGGGCTCCTCTTGATCCGATGGGGTCCTCTTGATCCGACGGGGTCCTCTTGATCCGACGTGCTTCTCTAGATCCGACGGTCTCCTCTTGATCCGACGGGCTCCTCTTGATCCGACGGGGTCCTCTTGATCCGACGGAGCCTCTTGATCCGATGGGGTCCTCTTGATCTGACGGGGTCCTCTTATCCGACGGGGTCCTCTTGATCCGACGGGGTCCTCTTGATCCGACGGGGTCCTCTTGATCCTCTTGATCTGACGGGCTCCTCTTGTTCCGACGGGCTCCTCTTGATCCGACGGGCTCCTCTTGATCCGATGGCCTCCTCTTGATCCGACGGGGTCCTCTTGATCCGACGGGGTCCTCTTGATCCGACGGGTCCTCTTGAGCCTCTTGATCCGACGGGGTCTTTTTGATCCGACTGGTCCTCTTGATCCGACGGGTCCTCTTGATCCTCTTGATCCGACGGGCTCCTCTTGATACTACGGGCTCCTCTTGATCCGACGGGCTCCTCTTGATCCGACGGGGTCCTCTTGATCCGACGGGGTCCTCTTGATCCGACGGGGTCCTCTTGATCCGACGGGGTCCTCTTGATCCGACGGGTCCTCTTGATTCGACGGGTCCACTTGAGCCTCTTGATCCGACGGGGTCCTCTTGATCTGACGGGGTCCTCTTGATCCGACGGGGTCCTCTTGATCCGACGGGGTCCTCTTGATCTGACAGGGTCCTCTTGATCCGACGGGGTCCTCTTGATCCTCTTGATCCGACGGGCTCCTCTTGATCCGACGGGGTCCTCTTGATCCGACGGGGCCTCTCTTCAGCCTCTTGATCCGACGGGCTCCTCTTGAGCCTCTTGATCCGACGGGTCCTCTTGAGCCTCTTGATCCGACGGGGTCCTCTTGATCCGACGGGGTCCTCTTGATCCGAAGGGGGCCTCTTGATCCGACGGGTCCTCTTGAGCGTCTTGATCCGACGGGGTCCTCTTCAGCCTCTTGATCCGACGGGGTCCTCTTCAGCCTCTTGATCCGACGGGGTCCTCTTGATCCGTCGGGCTCCTCATGATCCGTCGGGCTCCTCTTGATCCGACGGGCTCTTCTTGATCCGTCGGGCTCCTCTTGAACCGACGGGCTCCTCTTCAGCCTCTTGATCCGACGGTGTCCTCTTCAGCCTCTTGATCCGACGGGCTCCTCTTGATCCGACGGGCTCCTCTTGATCCGACGGGCTCTTCTTGATCCGACGGGCTCCTCTTGATCCGACGGGCTCTTCTTGATCCGACGGGGTTCTCTTGAGCCTCTTGATCCGACGGGCTCCTCTTGATCCCACGGGCTCCTCTTGATCCGACGGGCTCCTCTTGATCCGACGGGGTCCTCTTGATCCGACGGGGTCCTCTTGATCCGACGGGCTCCTCTTGATCCGACGGGCTCCTCTTGATCCGACGGGGTCCTCTTGATCCGACCGGTCCTCTTGAGCCTCTTGATCCGACGGGGTCCTCTTGATCTGACGGGGTCCTCTTGATCCGACGGGGTCCTCTTGATCCAACGGGGTCCTCTTGATCCTCTTGATCCGACGGGGTCCTCTTGATCCGACGGGGTCCTCTTGATCCGACGGGTCCTCTTGAGCCTCTTGATCCGACGGGGTCCTTTTGATCCGACTGGTCCTCTTGATCCGACGGGTCCTCTTGATCCTCTTGATCCGACGGGCTCCTCTTGATCCTACGGGCTCCTCCTGATCCGACGGGCTCCTCTTGATCCGTCGGGCTCCTCTTGATCCGACGGGCTCCTCTTGATCCGACGGGCTCCTCTTGATCTGACGGGTCCTCTTGAGCCTCTTGATCCGACGGGCTCCTCTTGATCCGACGGGCTCCTCTTGATCCGACGGGCTCCTCTTGATCCGACGGGGTCCTCTTGATCCAACGGGCTCCTCTTGATCCGACGGGCTCCTCTTGATCCGACGGGTCCTCTTGATCCTCTTGATCTGACTGGCTAATCTTGATCCGAAGGGCTCCTCTTGATCCGACGGGCTCCTCTTTATCCGACGGGGCCTCTCTTCAGCCTCTTGATCCGACGGGCTCCTCTTGATCCTCTTGATCTGACTGGCTAATCTTGATCCGAAGGGCTCCTCTTGATCCGACGGGCTCCTCTTTATCCGACGGGGCCTCTCTTCAGCCTCTTGATCCGACGGGCTCCTCTTGAGCCTCTTGATCCGACGGGTCCTCTTGAACCTCTTGATCCGACGGGGTCCTCTTGATCCGATGGGGTCCTCTTAATCCGACGGGGTCCTCTTGATCCGACGGGGTTCTCTTGATCCGACGGGTCCTCTTGATCCAACGGGTCCTCTTGAGCCTCTTGATCCGACGGGGTCCTCTTCAGCCTCTTGATCCGACGGGGTCCTCTTCAGCCTCTTGATCCGACGGGGTCCTCTTGATCCGTCGGGCTCCTCATGATCCGTCGGGCTCCTCTTGATCCGACGGGCTCTTCTTGATCCGTCGGGCTCCTCTTGATCCGAGGGCTCCTCTTGATCCGACGGCTCCTCTTGATCCGATGGGCTCCTCTTGAACCGACGGGCCCTCTTGATCCTCTTGATCCGACGGGCTCATCTTGATCCGAAGGGCTCCTCTTGATCCGACGGGCTCCTCTTTATCCGACGGGGCCTCTCTTCAGCCTCTTGATCCGACGGGCTCCTCTTGAGCCTCTTGATCCGACGGGTCCTCTTGAGCCTCTTGATCCGACGGGGTCCTCTTGATCCGATGGGGTCCTCTTAATCCGACGGGGTCCTCTTGATCCGACGGGGTTCTCTTGATCCGACGGGTCCTCTTGATCCAACGGGTCCTCTTGAGCCTCTTGATCCGACGGGGTCCTCTTCAGCCTCTTGATCCGACGGGGTCCTCTTCAGCCTCTTGATCCGACGGGGTCCTCTTGATCCGACGGGGTCCTCTTGATCCGACGGGGTCCTCTTTATCCGACGGGGTCCTCTTGATCCTCTTGATCCGACGGGCTCCTCTTGATCCGACGGGGTCCTCTTGATCCGACGGGGTCCTCTTGATCCGACGGGTCCTCTTGAGCCTCTTGTTCCGACGGGATCCTTTTGATCCGACGGGTCCTCTTGATCCGACGGGTCCTCTTGATCCTCTTGATCCGACGGGCTCCTCTTGATCCGACGGGCTCCTCTTGATCCGACGGGCTCCTCTTGATCCGACGGGGCCTCTCTTCAGCCTCTTGATCCGACGGGCTCCTCTTGAGCCTCTTGATCCGACGGGTCCTCTTGAGCCTCTTGATCCGACGGGGTCCTCTTGATCCGACGGGGTCCTCTTGATCCGACGGGGTCCTCTTGATCCGTCGGGCTCCTCTTGATCCGACGGGCTCCTCTTGATCCGACGGGCTCCTCTTGATCCGTCGGGCTCCTCTTGATCCGTCGGGCTCCTCTTGATCCGACGGGCTCCTCTTAATCCGACGGGCTCCTCTTGATCCGACGGGTCCTCTTGAGCCTCTTGATCCGACGGGGTCCTCTTGATCCAACGGGCTCCTCTTGATCCGACGGGTCCGTCCTCTTGATCCGTCGGGCTCCTCTTGATCCGACGGGTCCGGTCCTCTTGATCCGACGGGCTCCTCTTGATCCGACGGGCTCCTCTTCAGCCTCTTGATCCGACGGGGTCCTCTTCAGCCTCTTGATCCGACGGGGTCCTCTTCAGCCTCTTGATCTGATGGGTCCGGTCCTCTTGATCCGTCGGGCTCCTCTTGATCCGAGGGCTTCTCTTGATCCGACGGGCTCCTCTTGATCCGACGGGCTCCTCTTGAACCGACGGGCTCCTCTTCAGCCTCTTGATCCGACTGGGTCCTCTTCAGCCTCTTGATCCGACGGGCTCCTCTTGATCCGTCGGGCTCCTCTTGATCCGACGGGCTCCTCTTGATCCGTCGGGCTCCTCTTGATCCGACGGGCTCCTCTTGATCCGACGGGCTCCTCTTGATCCGACGAGGTCCTCTTGAGCAACTTGATCCGACGGGCTCCTCTTGATCCGACGGGCTCCTCTTGATCGGACGGGCTCCTCTTGATCCGACGGGTCCTCTTGATCCGACGGGGTCCTCTTGATCCGACGGGGTCCTCTTGATCCGACGGGATCCTCTTGATCCGACGGGCTCCTCTTGATCCGACGGGGTCCTCTTGATCCGACGGGGTCCTATTGATCCGACGGGTCCTCTTGAGCCTCTTGATCCGACGGGGTCCTCTTGATCTGACGGAGTCCTCTTGATCCGACGGGGTCCTCTTGATCCGACGGGTCCTCTTGATCCGACGGGGTCCTCTTGATCCTCTTGATCCGACGGGCTCCTCTTGATCCGACGGGCTCCTCTTGATCCGACGGGCTCCTCTTGATCCGACGGGGTCCTCTTGATCCGACGGGTCCTCTTGAGCCTCTTGATGCGACGGGGTCCTTTTGATCCGACTGGTCCTCTTGATCCGACGGGTCCTCTTGATCCTCTTGATCCGACGGGCTCCTCTTGATCCTACAGGCTCCTTTTGATCCGACGGGCTCCTCTTGATCCGTCGGGCTCCTCTTGATCCGACGGGCTCCTCTTGATCCGACGGGCTCCTCTTGATCTGACGGGTCCTCTTGAGCCTCTTGATCCGACGGGCTCCTCTTGATCCGACGGGCTTCTCTTGATCCGATGGGCTCCTCTTGATCCGATGGGGTCCTCTTGATCCGACGGGGTCCTCTTGATCCGACGTGCTTCTCTAGATCCGACGGTCTCCTCTTGATCCGACGGGCTCCTCTTGATCCGACGGGGTCCTCTTGATCCGACGGAGCCTCTTGATCCGATGGGGTCCTCTTGATCTGACGGGGTCCTCTTATCCGACGGGGTCCTCTTGATCCGACGGGGTCCTCTTGATCCGACGGGGTCCTCTTGATCCGACGGGGTCCTCTTGATCCGACGGGGTCCTCTTGATCCTCTTGATCTGACGGGCTCCTCTTGTTCCGACGGGCTCCTCTTGATCCGACGGGCTCCTCTTGATCCGATGGCCTCCTCTTGATCCGACGGGGTCCTCTTGATCCGACGGGGTCCTCTTGATCCGACGGGTCCTCTTGAGCCTCTTGATCCGACGGGGTCTTTTTGATCCGACTGGTCCTCTTGATCCGACGGGTCCTCTTGATCCTCTTGATCCGACGGGCTCCTCTTGATACTACGGGCTCCTCTTGATCCGACGGGCTCCTCTTGATCCGACGGGGTCCTCTTGATCCGACGGGGTCCTCTTGATCCGACGGGGTCCTCTTGATCCGACGGGTCCTCTTGATTCGACGGGTCCACTTGAGCCTCTTGATCCGACGGGGTCCTCTTGATCTGACGGGGTCCTCTTGATCCGACGGGGTCCTCTTGATCCGACGGGGTCCTCTTGATCTGACAGGGTCCTCTTGATCCGACGGGGTCCTCTTGATCCTCTTGATCCGACGGGCTCCTCTTGATCCGACGGGGTCCTCTTGATCCGACGGGGCCTCTCTTCAGCCTCTTGATCCGACGGGCTCCTCTTGAGCCTCTTGATCCGACGGGTCCTCTTGAGCCTCTTGATCCGACGGGGTCCTCTTGATCCGACGGGGTCCTCTTGATCCGAAGGGGGCCTCTTGATCCGACGGGTCCTCTTGAGCGTCTTGATCCGACGGGGTCCTCTTCAGCCTCTTGATCCGACGGGGTCCTCTTCAGCCTCTTGATCCGACGGGGTCCTCTTGATCCGTCGGGCTCCTCATGATCCGTCGGGCTCCTCTTGATCCGACGGGCTCTTCTTGATCCGTCGGGCTCCTCTTGAACCGACGGGCTCCTCTTCAGCCTCTTGATCCGACGGTGTCCTCTTCAGCCTCTTGATCCGACGGGCTCCTCTTGATCCGACGGGCTCCTCTTGATCCGACGGGCTCTTCTTGATCCGACGGGCTCCTCTTGATCCGACGGGCTCCTCTTGATCCGACGGGGTTCTCTTGAGCCTCTTGATCCGACGGGCTCCTCTTGATCCCACGGGCTCCTCTTGATCCCACGGGCTCCTCTTGATCCGACGGGCTCCTCTTGATCCGACGGGGTCCTCTTGATCCGACGGGGTCCTCTTGATCCGACGGGCTCCTCTTGATCTGACGGGCTCCTCTTGATCCGACGGGGTCCTCTTGATCCGACCGGTCCTCTTGAGCCTCTTGATCCGACGGGGTCCTCTTGATCTGACGGGGTCCTCTTGATCCGACGGGGTCCTCTTGATCCAACGGGGTCCTCTTGATCCTCTTGATCCGACGGGGTCCTCTTGATCCGACGGGGTCCTCTTGATCCGACGGGTCCTCTTGAGCCTCTTGATCCGACGGGGTCCTTTTGATCCGACTGGTCCTCTTGATCCGACGGGTCCTCTTGATCCTCTTGATCCGACGGGCTCCTCTTGATCCTACGGGCTCCTCCTGATCCGACGGGCTCCTCTTGATCCGTCGGGCTCCTCTTGATCCGACGGGCTCCTCTTGATCCGACGGGCTCCTCTTGATCTGACGGGTCCTCTTGAGCCTCTTGATCCGACGGGCTCCTCTTGATCCGACGGGCTCCTCTTGATCCGACGGGCTCCTCTTGATCCGACGGGGTCCTCTTGATCCAACGGGCTCCTCTTGATCCGACGGGCTCCTCTTGATCCGACGGGTCCTCTTGATCCTCTTGATCTGACTGGCTAATCTTGATCCGAAGGGCTCCTCTTGATCCGACGGGCTCCTCTTTATCCGACGGGGCCTCTCTTCAGCCTCTTGATCCGACGGGCTCCTCTTGATCCTCTTGATCTGACTGGCTAATCTTGATCCGAAGGGCTCCTCTTGATCCGACGGGCTCCTCTTTATCCGACGGGGCCTCTCTTCAGCCTCTTGATCCGACGGGCTCCTCTTGAGCCTCTTGATCCGACTGGTCCTCTTGAACCTCTTGATCCGACGGGGTCCTCTTGATCCGATGGGGTCCTCTTAATCCGACGGGGTCCTCTTGATCCGACGGGGTTCTCTTGATCCGACGGGTCCTCTTGATCCAACGGGTCCTCTTGAGCCTCTTGATCCGACGGGGTCCTCTTCAGCCTCTTGATCCGACGGGGTCCTCTTCAGCCTCTTGATCCGACGGGGTCCTCTTGATCCGTCGGGCTCCTCATGATCCGTCGGGCTCCTCTTGATCCGACGGGCTCTTCTTGATCCATCGGGCTCCTCTTGATCCGAGGGCTCCTCTTGATCCGACGGCTCCTCTTGATCCGATGGGCTCCTCTTGAACCGACGGGCCCTCTTGATCCTCTTGATCCGACGGGCTCATCTTGATCCGAAGGGCTCCTCTTGATCCGACGGGCTCCTCTTTATCCGACGGGGCCTCTCTTCAGCCTCTTGATCCGACGGGCTCCTCTTGAGCCTCTTGATCCGACGGGTCCTCTTGAGCCTCTTGATCCGACGGGGTCCTCTTGATCCGATGGGGTCCTCTTAATCCGACGGGGTCCTCTTGATCCGACGGGGTTCTCTTGATCCGACGGGTCCTCTTGATCCAACGGGTCCTCTTGAGCCTCTTGATCCGACGGGGTCCTCTTCAGCCTCTTGATCCGACGGGGTCCTCTTCAGCCTCTTGATCCGACGGGGTCCTCTTGATCCGTCGGGCTCCTCATGATCCGTCGGGCTCCTCTTGATCCGACGGGCTCTTCTTGATCCGTCGGGCTCCTCTTGATCCGAGGGCTCCTCTTGATCCGACGGCTCCTCTTGATCCGATGGGCTCCTCTTGAACCGACGGGCTCCTCTTCAGCCTCTTGATCCGACGGTGTCCTCTTCAGCCTCTTGATCCGACGGGCTCCTCTTGATCCGACGGGCTCCTCTTGATCCGACGGGCTCCTCTTGATCCGACGGGGTCCTCTTGAGCCTCTTGATCCGACGGGCTCCTCTTGATCCGACGGGCTCCTCTTGATCTGATGGGCTCCTCTTGATCCGACGGGCTCCTCTTGATCCGACGGGGTCCTCTTGATCCGACGGGCTCCTCTTGATCCGACGGGCTCCTCTTGATCCGACGGGGTCCTCTTGATCCGACGGGGTCCTCTTGATCCGACCGGTCCTCTTGAGCCTCTTGATCCGACGGGGTCCTCTTGATCTGACGGGGTCCTCTTGATCCGACGGGGTCCTCTTGATCCAACGGGGTCCTCTTGATCCTCTTGATCCGACGGGCTCCTCTTGATACGACGGGCTCCTCTTGATCCGACGGGCTCCTCTTGATCCGACGGGGTCCTCTTGATCCGACGGGCTCCTCTTGATCTGTCGGGGTCCTCTTGATCCGACTGGGTCCTCTTGATCCGACGGGGTCCTCTTGATCCGACGGGGTCCTCTTGATCCGACGGCGTCCTCTTGATCCGACGGGGTCCTCTTGATCCGACGGGCTCCTCTTGATCCGACGGGGTCCTTTTGATCCGACGGGGTCCTCTTGATCCGATGGGTCCTCTTGAGCCTCTTGATCTGACGGGGTCCTCTTGATCCGACGGGGTCCTCTTGATCCGACGGGGTCCTCTTGATCCGACGGGTCCTCTTGATCCGACGGGTCCTTTTGATCCGACGGGTCCTCTTGATCCGACGGGTCCTCTTGATCCGACGGGTCCTCTTGATCCTCTTGATCCGACGGGCTCATCTTGATCCGAAGGGCTCATCTTGATCCGACGGGCTCCTCTTGATCCGACGGGCTCCTCTTTATCCGACGGGCTCCTCTTGATCCGACGGGCTCCTCTTGATCCGACGGGCTCCTCTTCAGCCTCTTGATCCGACGGGCTCCTCTTGATCTGACGGGCTCCTCTTGATCCGACGGGGCCTCTCTTCAGCCTCTTGATCCGACGGGGTCCTCTTCAGCCTCTTGATCCGACGGGGTCCTCTTGATCCGACGGGGTCCTCTTTAGCCTCTTGATCCGACGGGGTCCTCTTGATCCGACGGGGTACTCTTCAGCCTCTTGATCCGACGGGTTCCTCTTGATTCGACGGGGACACGCCTTTAAGGCGCCGGATACTGGGACGGAGACACCAGCTGCGGGTGGGAGTTAGGCTGCGGGAGGGTTTAGTTAGGCTGTGGATGGGCTTAGTTAGACTGCGGGAGGCTTAGTAATGCTGCTGGGGGAGTCGGGCTGCTGGAGCTGTAGGTGCTGTGGGGGAGATTTAGGTTACGGGAGGGCTGCACAGCAGAATTAGGAAGGGAAGTACAGATGCATCTGATGCCACCGCCGACAATAACACTGATAGTACGGCAAAACTGGTAATTTGGCACTATGTCGGAACCAAGCATGCCGGATTATCGGTGTTGTACCTGTGTGTGTATGTGTGTGTATGTATATATATATATATATATATATATATATATTACACATCGAGGGGGTGGGGGGCCCCCAGAGATATCAGTGTATGGGGCCCCAAGATGTCTGTTGCCATCCCTGGCTATACTATAATGTTTTTATTCTTTCTCTTTGATTCCTCCAGTACATCCTTGTCCTACAACAAGCCATAGATATCGAAGATCTGTATTTGGGGAGATAGGACACACTATCATTAACTTGTTATCGGTAAGTAAATGTATTTACATATTTTGGGCATACTTTTACTCTACATTGATGTTTATATAAGTGCCATTGTGACAGTGACCTATTTAGTGTACCAACACAATGCGTTTTTTTTTTGTTTTTTGTTTTTTTTTTGTGTTTTCTTAGTACCTTAGAAAAGACCAGTATACAATACCACATGTAGATGGTTTGGTAATTCACATGGAAATGGGATAAAAGCTACATAAAGATACCTTCAAAGTGACATAATGAGGTAAGTTAAACGAATGACTTGGATGTTTTGTCTTCTGTAGAATTGCTTTTGATTCCAGGGAGTATATTTACTAAAGTGAGAGTTTATGGAAGTGGAGATGTTGCCCATAGCAACCAATCGTTATCATTTATTTACCACCTTCTAAAAGATAAGTAAAATCTGATTGGTTGTTATGGGCAACATCTCCACTTCTATAAACCTGCACTTTAGTAAATATACCCCAAAGAGTTTCCTGCACAACATTGCCTAGCACATAACAGGGAGCGATTCCATCTACTATTTAATGATTAGTATCTAAATAAATTCCCACTTGCTGCCATACTCCTCCTCACCACATTATAGCACTGCCCTTGTCACATGTAGCCCTGCCTTACACCATTACACAACTGGAAATGTCACTACCCATTACATTATTGGTACACTTCTCTCCAGTAATACTTTGTGCTGCTGTGATAATTCTACTTTTAGGATTGGCTACAAGTGTTAAAACAAATATAAATGTTGCTCTGAAGAAACAAAAAAAAACAAAAAAATGTATTATTTTAAAGTCATTTCAGAATGTTTTTGCTTTCATAAATAAGTCAAGATTTTCATCCACCTGAAAACCACCCACAAGGGATCACAGCAAATTCTTATTGGATCATGTTATCCCTATTTTTCGGAGTAAAATATAAACATATAATACCTTTTTTAATATGCTTTCTGACTTTTTGAAAAACAAACGTAATGGCTAAAGCACAATATACATCTATCACACCTCTGCACATTAAAAAAAACTGGAACAGTCTGCATACTGGGACTTAGGAGGCGGGGCATAATGGGACATAGTGCCACCCAGAGCTCATGAAACATCTCGAAACAGATGTCTCAGATAAGGGACATATTGTGCCATCCAGACATATTCTCCTAACATTTCCAAACAGAGATCCCACATGCAGCCCTTTTAGCTGCTGAGTATGGTACTGCCCCAGTAGGTGTGAGATTTTGAACAAATTGTATCCAGCGCTCTACTTGTGTGGATAAACGCTGTGGCAGCAAAATTGTGGTGGAGGTTAAACCCAATACCTCTTTAAGGATATATAACATAAGGGTACACAATTGCGCCTGAATATGTGGTGGTAATGGTTGTAATACTAAATGACAAGTATACACTGTATATATGAAGAATAAGTGTATTTATTCTAAAACAAAATGACAGAAAGGGAGAATAAATGGAAAAAAATGTGAAAAAATAGAAAATTAATTAATACATTAATGAAATAGTGTATGTATATATATATGTATATGAAAGAAATCTATGCATATGTATATTTGGTCCGCAGTCCAGTACAATAGAGTGTGGCGTCCCACCTCGTTTAATTGTGCTCAAACTTCTACCACAATGTGTGGAGGGGCATAAACAACACAGTCCCAGAGGAGCTCGTTCAGTAATATATGGGGGTCACGGTCAAAGAGTCTGTTGCAGCAGCTTGATCCTGTCTTGAGAGGGAGGGGGGGTGAGGTGATCTTCTGACGGTGCTAGCAAATGAAGGGGTACCCCAGGTGGCTATGCGGGAGGGATAAGTTGCAGGAGATAGGTAATTATTGGCTCTGGACTCGCCGCTCTCTGACTCGGTCTGTGGCTGCGGAAGGCGCCCGTGTAGACAGGCGTCTGCCGCCGGCCAGATCCGAGGAGTGCGGTCGTGTCTCTGGGGGGGAAAGTGTCACTGACTTCGAGACCCGGAGCGGGACTGTCCGCAGTGCACCTCCCCACTTACAGAGCCCTTACCTTGTTCTTCTGTGCTCGATTCCCAACTTCCGCTGTCACCTTGCTTCCTTGTCAGTCTTGCAGCTTTTCGTCCGGTTTCACTTTCACTTTCCTGTACCTCGCGGTCACGTGACCTGTTCCTGTTCCTCAGCAGTCTTCAGCGCCGTGGGTGATGAATGTGTCCAGAAATAGAGAGCTCTGCTGTGTTGAATATGATTAAGGCAGTCTGTTTGAAACGGTGTCCTGTTATCTCCTACGCGTGTCGACCTTTCTAGGTCTTCCTCAGGGAGTCTATGAGTGCCATATTCAGTGTGGGCTATTTATGCCCATACTTGCTTATGTCATAGAAAAGGGGGCGTGTTTCTCGAATTATAATGGGGATTTGTTATATAACGACTATACAGACAATCATACAATTAAAAGAATATACAAGGAAAGAATGGGATATAGAAAAACAATAATAATAGTAATAGTAAACAAAACAAGCAAAAATTATATATGTAAAAGGTATAACGACCATAAAGAATGATTTTTGAGACTGAGTCATTAGTGAGTATTGGGAATTGATGAGAGTTCGTTTCTGGTGAATTTATTAGTTGTGTGAGAATTTTCTGTTACTACATTTGGAGGTAGTGACAGTCTGTGGTTTGTGGGTTAAAAGTTGATAAATGGGGTTATGGACAATCCGAAGATTATGAATAAAACCTAATTGGAATAAAAAGTGAAAAAATGTTGTTATGTAAACACAATATGTTAATATATTATTAATTATTAACCCATTAGTAAAACTTATTGTATGCGGAAAAATTATCTGTGTTTTGGTATATTTCACTGCAAGATTGATTACATGGTGTAAAATTAAATTTGCTAGGCTCTAATGACTTGACCCACCAAAATGTACGCTAATAGGACTTGATGGCTTAGCAAATATGAAGCAAATCCAATATCCATGTACGATATTAGTTCATGATTACTGATCTCACCTCATTGTCTAGATTGAGGCCCCGTGGTTTCAGCGTTTTTAGGGTGTAGATCCACCTCAACTCTTCTTTATTAATTTGTTTAATAAAATCCCCTCCCCTCCAATTGGGTGACACTAGTTTGATCCCCAAGATTTTCATCCCCGCCGGGTTCCTCTCATGTGTTTCTTTGAAGTGATTGGACAAGTTGTGTGTTTCTAGTCCCTTCCTTACATTCCTAATGTGTTCGGATATCCTAGTTTTCAGTGGTCTTACAGTTCTGCCTACATACTGTAGTCGGCATGGGCATTCAATGAGATATATCACTCCCTTGCTTTGGCACGAGATGTGTTCTTGTATTTCAAACCTTTCTCCAGTTATGTTAGATTCAAAGCTAATGGTTTTCTTGGTGCTAACTTCGTGTGTTTTACAGTAACTGCAAGAGCCACAGTGAAAAAAACCCTTGCTTAGTTTTTGTCCTGTTAAAGTAGTCTGTACCACTTCTGTCTTACTGAGATGACTATGTGAGAGTTTGGATTTTAAATCTGGTGCTCTTCTATAGACTACTTTTGGCCTAGAGGACAGGGTGTCAGCTAAAAGGTTATCTTCTAGGAGGATGTGCCAATGTTTGGACAGGATTTTTTCAAGTTGTCTATTATTAGTACTGAATTGTGTCATTTTTTTTCACTGTGGCTCTTGCAGTTATGTATGCAGAACATAGGTGTGCGCAGGGGGGGTGCCTGGTGCGCACAGGCACCCCCTAATGTCTGGCACCCTGATCTCACATGCCTGATGTAGCGATCGCCGAGCAAGCTGATTACTGTCTCCTCTGCGTTGCACCCTGTCAGGACTGCATTACTGACCAGACGCCTGGGTTAATCAAGGGTGCCACTTCCAGCGGCTTTCAAACTCCCAGCTCCACCTCCACCTCCATGTACAAAAACAGTATGATGTGATGTGATTACGTCATGCTGCTCGCACGCCCACCCGCCACATGCCCACCTCTCTCCTTCTATGCTATGCCAATGCCAGCCACTGATGAGGATCAGCATGCAGCCAGTGTTCCTCTTAGGAAGACAAATTCAATACTGGCAGGCGGTCGGCAGCAACATTGACACGTCACTCGTTTTTCCAGCAGCAGCAGCAGTACTAGTCTGCGACTCTCAGTGTCAGTGAGTGACTGACTTGTAAGTAAGCTGCTGCAGCTTGCAGAGGAAAGAGAGGGGGAGCCAGACCAGGCTGAGGAGGAGCAGTGTAATTGCAGTGAGTGCCATCAGGGGTGTTTGTTTGGTGCACACCACAACATCTGACAATGTATCTGCTTTATTAGGATTGGTACAAGGGTGGACATTTTATATTGCATTGACCGTCAATAGATGGTGCTAGACACACCCCTCCGACGGTGCACCCCCTAATAAAATGTGCTGTGCACGCCTATGAGGCAGAACTGTAAGACCACTGAAAACTAGGATATCCGAACACATTAGGAATGTAAGGAAGGGACTAGAAACACACAACTTGTCCAATCACTTCAAAGAAACACATGAGAGGAACCCGGCGGGGATGAAAATCTTGGGGATCAAACTAGTGTCACCCAATTGGAGGGGAGGGGATTTTATTAAACAAATTAATAAAGAAGAGTTGAGGTGGATCTACACCCTAAAAACGCTGAAACCACGGGGCCTCAATCTAGACAATGAGGTGAGATCAGTAATCATGAACTAATATCGTACATGGATTTGCTTCATATTTGCTAAGCCATCAAGTCCTATTAGCGTACATTTTGGTGGGTCAAGTCATTAGAGCCTAGCAAATTTAATTTTACACCATGTAATCAATCTTGCAGTGAAATATACCAAAACACAGATAATTTTTCCGCATACAATAAGTTTTACTAATGGGTTAATAATTAATAATATATTAACATATTGTGTTTACATAACAACATTTTTTCACTTTTTATTCCAATTAGGTTTTATTCATAATCTTCGGATTGTCCATAACCCCATTTATCAACTTTTAACCCACAAACCACAGACTGTCACTACCTCCAAATGTAGTAACAGAAAATTCTCACACAACTAATAAATTCACCAGAAACGAACTCTCATCAATTCCCAATACTCACTAATGACTCAGTCTCAAAAATCATTCTTTATGGTCGTTATACCTTTTACATATATAATTTTTGCTTGTTTTGTTTACTATTACTATTATTATTGTTTTTCTATATCCCATTCTTTCCTTGTATATTCTTTTAATTGTATGATTGTCTGTATAGTCGTTATATAACAAATCCCCATTATAATTCGAGAAACACGCCCCCTTTTCTATGACATAAGCAAGTATGGGCATAAATAGCCCACACTGAATATGGCACTCATAGACTCCCTGAGGAAGACCTAGAAAGGTCGACACGCGTAGGAGATAACAGGACACCGTTTCAAACAGACTGCCTTAATCATATTCAACACAGCAGAGCTCTCTATTTCTGGACACATTCATCACCCACGGCGCTGAAGACTGCTGAGGAACAGGAACAGGTCACGTGACCGCGAGGTACAGGAAAGTGAAAGTGAAACCGGACGAAAAGCTGCAAGACTGACAAGGAAGCAAGGTGACAGCGGAAGTTGGGAATCGAGCACAGAAGAACAAGGTAAGGGCTCTGTAAGTGGGGAGGTGCACTGCGGACAGTCCCGCTCCGGGTCTCGAAGTCAGTGACACTTTCCCCCCCAGAGACACGACCGCACTCCTCGGATCTGGCTGGCGGCAGACGCCTGTCTACACGGGCGCCTTCCGCAGCCACAGACCGAGTCAGAGAGCGGCGAGTCCAGAGCCAATAATTACCTATCTCCTGCAACTTATCCCTCCCGCATAGCCACCTGGGGTACCCCTTCATTTGCTAGCACCGTCAGAAGATCACCTCACCCCCCCTCCCTCTCAAGACAGGATCAAGCTGCTGCAACAGACTCTTTGACCGTGACCCCCATATATTACTGAACGAGCTCCTCTGGGACTGTGTTGTTTATGCCCCTCCACACATTGTGGTAGAAGTTTGAGCACAATTAAACGAGGTGGGACGCCACACTCTATTGTACTGGACTGCGGACCAAATATACATATGTATAGATTTCTTTCATATACATATATATATTAGAGATGAGCGCCGGAAATTTTTCGGGTTTTGTGTTTTGGTTTTGGGTTCGGTTCCGCGGCCGTGTTTTGGGTTCGACCGCGTTTTGGCAAAACCTCACCGAATTTTTTTTGTCGGATTCGGGTGTGTTTTGGATTCGGGTGTTTTTTTCAAAAAACACTAAAAAACAGCTTAAATCATAGAATTTGGGGGTCATTTTGATCCCAAAGTATTATTAACCTCAAAAACCATAATTTACACTCATTTTCAGTCTATTCTGAATACCTCACACCTCACAATATTATTTTTAGTCCTAAAATTTGCACCTAGGTCGCTGGATGACTAAGCTAAGCGACCCTAGTGGCCGACACAAACACCGGGCCCATCTAGGAGTGTCACTGCAGTGTCACACAGGATGTCCCTTCCAAAAAACCCTCCCCAAACAGCACATGACGCAAAGAAAAAAAGAGGCGCAATGAGGTAGCTGTGTGAGTAAGATAAGCGACCCTAGTGGCCGACACAAACACCGGGCCCATCTAGGAGTGTCACTGCAGTGTCACGCAGGATGTCCCTTCCAAAAAACCCTCCCCACACAGCACATGACGCAAAGAAAAAAAGAGGCGCAATGAGGTAGCTGTGTGAGTAAGATAAGCGACCCTAGTGGCCGACACAAACACCGGGCCCATCTAGGAGTGTCACTGCAGTGTCACGCAGGATGTCCCTTCCAAAAAACCCTCCCCAAACAGCACATGACGCAAAGAAAAAAATAGGCGCAATGAGGTAGCTGTGTGAGTAAGATAAGCGACCCTAGTGGCCGACACAAACACCGGGCCCATCTAGGAGTGGCACTGCAGTGTCACGCAGGATGTCCCTTCCAAAAAACCCTCCCCAAACAGCACTTGACGCAAAGAAAAATTAAAGAAAAAAGAGGTGCAAGATGGAATTGTCCTTGGGCCCTCCCATCCACCCTTATGTTGTATAAACAGGACATGCACACTTTAACCAACCCATCATTTCAGTGACAGGGTCTGCCACACGACTGTGACTGAAATGACGGGTTGGTTTGGACCCCCACCAAAAAAGAAGCAATTAATCTCTCCTTGCACAAACTGGCTCTACAGAGGCAAGATGTCCACCTCATCATCATCCTCCGATATATCACCGTGTACATCCCCCTCCTCACAGATTATCAATTCGTCCCCACTGGAATCCACCATCTCAGCTCCCTGTGTACTTTGTGGAGGCAATTGCTGCTGGTCAATGTCTCCACGGAGGAATTGATTATAATTCATTTTAATGAACATCATCTTCTCCACATTTTCTGGATGTAACCTCGTACGCCGATTGCTGACAAGGTGAGCGGCGGCACTAAACACTCTTTCGGAGTACACACTTGTGGGAGGGCAACTTAGGTAGAATAAAGCCAGTTTGTGCAAGGGCCTCCAAATTGCCTCTTTTTCCTGCCAGTATAAGTACGGACTGTGTGACGTGCCTACTTGGATGCGGTCACTCATATAATCCTCCACCATTCTTTCAATGGTGAGAGAATCATATGCAGTGACAGTAGACGACATGTCCGTAATCGTTGTCAGGTCCTTCAGTCCGGACCAGATGTCAGCATCAGCAGTCGCTCCAGACTGCCCTGCATCACCGCCAGCGGGTGGGCTCGGAATTCTGAGCCTTTTCCTCGCACCCCCAGTTGCGGGAGAATGTGAAGGAGGAGATGTTGACAGGTCGCGTTCCGCTTGACTTGACAATTTTCTCACCAGCAGGTCTTTCAACCCCAGCAGACTTGTGTCTGCCGGAAAGAGAGATCCAAGGTAGGCTTTAAATCTAGGATCGAGCACGGTGGCCAAAATGTAGTGCTCTGATTTCAACAGATTGACCACCCGTGAATCCTTGTTAAGCGAATTAAGGGCTCCATCCACAAGTCCCACATGCCTAGCGGAATCGCTCCGTGTTAGCTCCTCCTTCAATGTCTCCAGCTTCTTCTGCAAAAGCCTGATGAGGGGAATGACCTGACTCAGGCTGGCAGTGTCTGAACTGACTTCACGTGTGGCAAGTTCAAAGGGCATCAGAACCTTGCACAACGTTGAAATCATTCTCCACTGCGCTTGAGACAGGTGCATTCCACCTCCTATATTGTGCTCAATTGTATAGGCTTGAATGGCCTTTTGCTGCTCCTCCAACCTCTGAAGCATATAGAGGGTTGAATTCCACCTCGTTACCACTTCTTGCTTCAGATGATGGCAGGGCAGGTTCAGTAGTTTTTGGTGGTGCTCCAGTCTTCTGTACGTGGTGCCTGTACGCCGAAAGTGTCCCGCAATTCTTCTGGCCACCGTCAGCATCTCTTGCACGCCCCTGTCGTTTTTAAAAAAATTCTGCACCACCAAATTCAAGGTATGTGCAAAACATGGGACGTGCTGGAATTTGCCCATATTTAATGCACACACAATATTGCTGGCGTTGTCCGATGCCACAAATCCACAGGAGAGTCCAATTGGGGTAAGCCATTCCGCGATGATCTTCCTCAGTTGCCGTAAGAGGTTTTCAGCTGTGTGCGTATTCTGGAAAGCGGTGATACAAAGCGTAGCCTGCCTAGGAAAGAGTTGGCGTTTGCGAGATGCTGCTACTGGTGCCGCCGCTGCTGTTCTTGCGGCGGGAGTCCATACATCTACCCAGTGGGCTGTCACAGTCATATAGTCCTGACCCTGCCCTGCTCCACTTGTCCACATGTCCGTGGTTAAGTGGACATTGGGTACAGCTGCATTTTTTAGGACACTGGTGAGTCTTTTTCTGAGGTCTGTGTACATTTTCGGTATCGCCTGCCTAGAGAAGTGGAACCTAGATGGTATTTGGTAACGGGGGCACACTACCTCAAGAAATTGTGTAGTTCCCTGTGAACTAACGGCGGATACCGGACGCACGTCTAACACCAACATAGTTGTCAAGGCCTCAGTTATCCGCTTTGCAGCAGGATGACTGCTGTGATATTTCATCTTCCTCGCAAAGGACTGTTGGACAGTCAATTGCTTACTGGAAGTAGTACAAGTGGTCTTCCGACTTCCCCTCTGGGATGACCATCGACTCCCAGCAGCAACAACAGCAGCGCCAGCAGCAGTAGGCGTTACACGCAAGGATGCATCGGAGGAATCCCAGGCAGGAGAGGAATCGTCAGAATTGCCAGTGACATGGCCTGCAGGACTATTGGCATTCCTGGGGAAGGAGGAAATTGACACTGAGGGAGTTGGTGGGGTGGTTTGCGTGAGCTTGGTTACAAGAGGAAGGGATTTACTGGTCAGTGGACTGCTTCCGCTGTCACCCAAAGTTTTTGAACTTGTCACTGACTTATTATGAATGCGCTGCAGGTGACGTATAAGGGAGGATGTTCCGAGGTGGTTAACGTCCTTACCCCTACTTATTACAGCTTGACAAAGGCAACACACGGCTTGACACCTGTTGTCCGCTTTTCTGTTGAAATACCTCCACACTGAAGAGCTGATTTTTTTGGTATTTTCACCAGGCATGTCAACGGCCATATTCCTCCCACGGACAACAGGTGTCTCCCCGGGTGCCTGACTTAAACAAACCACCTCACCATCAGAATCCTCCTGGTCAATTTCCTCCCCAGCGCCAGCAACACCCATATCCTCCTCATCCTGGTGTACTTCAACACTGACATCTTCAATCTGACTATCAGGAACTGGACTGCGGGTGCTCCTTCCAGCACTTGCAGGGGGCGTGCAAATGGTGGAAGGCGCATGCTCTTCACGTCCAGTGTTGGGAAGGTCAGGCATCGCAACCGACACAATTGGACTCTCCTTGTGGATTTGGGATTTCGAAGAACGCACAGTTCTTTGCGGTGCTTTTGCCAGCTTGAGTCTTTTCAGTTTTCTAGCGAGAGGCTGAGTGCTTCCATCCTCATGTGAAGCTGAACCACTAGCCATGAACATAGGCCAGGGCCTCAGCCGTTCCTTGCCACTCCGTGTGGTAAATGGCATATTGGCAAGTTTACGCTTCTCCTCCGACAATTTTATTTTAGGTTTTGGAGTCCTTTTTTTACTGATATTTGGTGTTTTGGATTTGACATGCTCTGTACTATGACATTGGGCATCGGCCTTGGCAGACGACGTTGCTGGCATTTCATCGTCTCGGCCATGACTAGTGGCAGCAGCTTCAGCACGAGGTGGAAGTGGATCTTGATCTTTCCCTAATTTTGGAACCTCAACATTTTTGTTCTCCATATTTTAATAGGCACAACTAAAAGGCACCTCAGGTAAACAATGGAGATGGATGGATACTAGTATACTTATGGATGGACTGCCGAGTGCCGATACAGAGGTAGCTACAGCCGTGGACTACCGTACTGTGTCTGCTGCTAATATAGACTGGATGATAATGAGATGAAATCAATATATATATATATGTATGTATATATAATATCACTAGTACTGCAGCCGGACAGGTAGATAATATATTTATTAGGTAATGATGACTGATGACGGACCTGCTGGACACTGTCAGCTCAGCAGCACCGCAGACTGCTACAGTAAGCTACTATACTATAGTAGTATGTACAAAGAAGAAAGAAAAAAAAAAAAAACACGGGTAGGTGTTATACAATTATGGATGGACTGCCGAGTGCCGACACAGAGGTAGCTACAGCCGTGGACTAACGTACTGTGTCTGCTGCTAATATAGACTGGATGATTGATAATGAGATGAAATCAATATATATATGTATGTATATATAATATCACTAGTACTGCAGCCGGACAGGTAGATAATATATTTATTAGGTAATGATGACTGATGACGGACCTGCTGGACACTGTCAGCTCAGCAGCACCGCAGACTGCTACAGTAAGCTACTATACTATAGTAGTATGTACAAAGAAGAAAGAAAAAAAAAAACCACGGGTAGGTGGTATACAATTATGGATGGACTGCCGAGTGCCGACACAGAGGTAGCTACAGCCGTGGACTAACGTACTGTGTCTGCTGCTAATATAGACTGGATGATTGATAATGAGATGAAATCAATATATATATGTATGTATATATAATATCACTAGTACTGCAGCCGGACAGGTAGATAATATATTTATTAGGTAATGATGACTGATGACGGACCTGCTGGACACTGTCAGCTCAGCAGCACCGCAGACTGCTACAGTAAGCTACTATACTATAGTAGTATGTACAAAGAAGAAAGAAAAAAAAAAACCACGGGTAGGTGGTATACAATTATGGATGGACTGCTGAGTGCCGACACAGAGGTAGCTACAGCCGTGGACTAACGTACTGTGTCTGCTGCTAATATAGACTGGATGATTGATAATGAGATGAAATCAATATATATATGTATGTATATATAATATCACTAGTATTGCAGCCGGACAGGTAGATAATATATTTATTAGGTAATGATGACTGATGACGGACCTGCTGGACACTGTCAGCTCAGCAGCACCGCAGACTGCTACAGTAAGCTACTATACTCTATAGTAGTATGTACAAAGAAGAAAGAAAAAAAAAAACCACGGGTAGGGTGGTATACAATTATGGATGGACTGCCGAGTGCCGACACAGAGGTAGCTACAGCCGTGGACTAACGTACTGTGTCTGCTGCTAATATAGACTGGATGATTGATAATGAGATGAAATCAATATATATATGTATGTATATATAATATCACTAGTACTGCAGCCGGACAGGTAGATAATATATTTATTAGGTAATGATGACTGATGACGGACCTGCTGGACACTGTCAGCTCAGCAGCACCGCAGACTGCTACAGTAAGCTACTATACTCTATAGTAGTATGTACAAAGAAGAAAGAAAAAAAAAAACCACGGGTAGGTGGTATACAATTATGGATGGACTGCCGAGTGCCGACACAGAGGTAGCTACAGCCGTGGACTAACGTACTGTGTCTGCTGCTAATATAGAGTCTAGACTGGATGATAAATTATTGATAATGAGATGAAATCAATATAATATCACTAGTACTGCAGCCGGACAGGTACTATATATATTTATTATGTAATGACTGATGACGGACCTGCTGGACACTGTCAGGTCAGCACAGCACCGCAGACTGCTACAGTAAGCTACTATAGTAGTATGTATAAAGAAGAATGAAAAAAAAAAAACCACGGGTAGGTGGTATACAATATTATATATATATATATATATATATATATATACAATTATATATATATATATATATTAAACTGGTGGTGATTGATTATTAAACTGGTGGTCACTTCAGGTCACGTTGCAACTTGCAACTAGTACTCCGAGGCCTAAGCAGACAATCACAAAATATATTATTATACTGGTGGTCAGTGTGGTCACAACAATGGCAGTGTGGCACTGACTCTGGCAGCAAAAGTGTGCACTGTACGTTATATGTACTCCTGAGTCCTGCTCTCAGACTCTAACTGCTCCCCACTGTCAGTGTCTCCCCCACAAGTCAGATAATACACTTACAGTCACACTATCTAATCTATAAATATCACTTCAGCAAGTAGTATAGTAGTATACAGTATAGTAGTACTCCTCCTAATAATGCTCCCCAAAATACTGTGTCTCTCTCTTCTCTAAACGGAGAGGACGCCAGCCACGTCCTCTCCCTATGACTCTCAATGCACGTGTGAAAATGGCGGCGACGCGCGGCTCCTTATATAGAATCCGAGTCTCGCGATAGAATCCGAGCCTCGCGAGAATCCGACAGTGTGATGATGACGTTCGGGCGTGCTCGGGTTAGCCGAGCAAGGCGGGAAGATCCGAGTCGCTCGGACCCGTGTAAAAAAACCTGAAGTTCGGGCGGGTTCGGATTCAGAGGAACCGAACCCGCTCATCTCTAATATATATACACTATTTCATTAATGTATTAATTAATTTTCTATTTTTTCACATCTTTTTCCATTTATTCTCCCTTTCTGTCATTTTGTTTTAGAATAAATACACTTATTCTTCATATATACAGTGTATACTTGTCATTTAGTATTACAACCATTACCACCACATATTCAGGCGCAATTGTGTACCCTTATGTTAGGTGTGAGATTTTGTTTTTATCCAATTCTGTCCTGTCCTCAAGGTACAGTAGTCACTTCCCAAGTCTGCCGTCACATCACACTAATCTGCCCTTATATCTGTACAGTCACTAACCTTATGCGAGTATCTCTTTTGGTTGGTGATCTATGCATTGCTAAAGCCTGGGAGGTGTATGAGTGATGCAGCAACAGCACAGTCTTGATCTAGGCTGCCACCATTATGACATCACAGCATGACCTCACAGTCCCCACCAGACAGGCCAGGACTGGATGCTTTGTTTTCTGTAGCATTGCTTTTGACTCCAAGGGGTATATTTACTAAAGTTAGGGTTTATGGAAGTGGAGATATTGCCCATAGCAACCAATCAAATTTTAGCTATTCTCTTTTATAAGGTGCTAGATAAGTAAAATCTGATTGGTTGATATGGGCAACATCTCCACTTCAATAAACCTGCACTTTAGTAAATATACCCCCAAGAGTTTCTTACACAACATTGCCTAGCACATAAAGGGAGCGATTCCTTATATAAATGCACACTTGTAACAGCATCATGGTCCAGCTCTCCCAGTATGATATCTAATAGCGCCGGGTGCCTGCATAAATCAATCAATATACAGTGCAAATGTGCAGCACTGCTGGAAACTGAACAAAGCGGCCTTACAACGGCATAAGTGCCGCCTCACGTTCCCTGTGTGTGTGTGTGTGTGTGTGTGTGTGTGTGTGTGTGTGTGTGTGTGTGTGTGTGTGTGTCTTTGTATAATATATTTAATAACCCCCCACCACTTATACATTATATTTAATGGTCTTTTCACCACTCATATAAAATATTGAATCATCTCCCTCCACAAAGCCCCTTATACATTTAATTACCCATCCCTCTCCCCGGTTCATTATATATTTAACTATCCTTCCCTCACCCTTTTTATATTTAATGAACTTCTCACCTTCACCATATAAAATCTATTTAATGTATTTCTCCTCTCATACAGTATATTTACATGATTAACTCACTGAACTGAATGGCGTGTCGCAGCATAGACATAGAGGCAGCTTCAACCTCTTTGCGCTTCAGCAGCATTGTCTGCTTGTCACTGCCGCCGCCACCAGACTGTAGACAGTGAGTAGGACGGTACTTTCGGCGAATGGGATGAAGGTGCCACCGTACAGACACGGGTGCACTCCTGCAGGTGTTGGGGATGATTCTACTCATGAGGTTCCGCCGACAGCAGCAGCTGTCACTGCTGTTGATCGTGGAGCCTGGAGATGAGCAGAATCGTCTCTGGACACAGAGCAGCAACTCCAGCCGGGGGGCCCCTGCCCCCCCCCCTCCCTTAACCCCTTAATCTGGCACTGTCGCTGTTGTGTGATTTTTGCATTACGGGAGATTATCGAATGACTACGCATGCTTATGGATCGCAATGCGCAGGCCCAAACGCCAAAATAATTTAGATCGCTATGCGTACGCAGGCTGATTGACAGGAAGCGGACGTTTGGGGGTGGTAACTGGCCATTTTCTGGGAGGGTGTGTGATGTCCGTTCCAGCCCCGATCAGCCTGTTTGTACAGCACTGTATGAGTAAGTCCCGGGCTATGTACAGACTGGAAATATCATTTAATGGTGAGTGAGTTGCGAACGGATTTGCAGATGTCTGCTGTCTGGCGAAGTTTTCACACGGCATAAGCATGCATTTGCACACTTGCATGGGGCGGGTTTTCACTATCTATGGGTGGCGGCTATCTGATCGCAGACCTAGTGATCAGGTATGAATTAGGCCCGATGTCTGTGAGTACTGGTGGCTTTTTCATTCCCTGCTATTTGGTGATAGTTGAGTTGGTTTTTTTTAAAAGGATCATAAGCCCTATTGATGGAAGGAATTCCAAGTGAAAGGATTTGTCAGGAAACTGATTTTGAATTTCATGATAAAACGGTGAAATGTACAGAGGTAAGACTCTTCCAGTCATCTGTCTTACAGGCTGTATACCGTCTAATGGAGGAAGGCACTGTGAGCTGCTCACCAGTCTGCTGTACGTAATTGTATCGGGTCATTTTAATGCTCTGTAATACACATGGCAGAGTTTTGTATACCGAGGCTAAAATGACATATCGGTATGAATTATTAACCAAATGCCAGTTATAATTTGCAACTGTGACGTTATTAAAGACCCTCTGCAATATCTGTTGGTCAGCTTCCTCATATATGCCTATAGGCACGAGCATACATATGCCCCTTTCATTTCTGGCCAGAAAACTATGGTGTTCTGAAGAAATTATACACTCAGCAGATCATGAAAGGTGAATTGGGAACTGTGTTCTCCATTCAGATTCATTATATACCTAGTGATTGTGTCCTTGCTGCAGAAAAACATTGTGGTTTCTTGCTGGTAAGAATGTAAGTGTTTTAAGCACTTTGCTGACCTGCCCTTATTTTGCAGAGGCCGCAGGTGGCTGACAGCACAACCGGATGAGCACATGTAAATGCCTGCCCAGTTGTGATGTCAGGCACAACACAACGATGATCAATAAATGTGTATGCACTATCCATGAGCCTAGTGTGTACCCAGCTTAGGACCCACATGTAATAGCATGCAGGATTCTGGGAATGCCGCCAGAGCATTATGTCACTCATGCAGTGATCGATATTCAGATCACTGCATGAGTGACATAATGCCCTTATCACAATGAAGATGAATGGGACACGTATATAGTGTGACATAAACAAGAATATCTACCACAATCCCCTATGGGCTATTCAAATATTGTAGAAGATACTATTATGTACATTGGTACTGCTGCTTTATGAGCTGAACAGCAATACCATTGATTTATATTGTGGAGCGTATAAGGCTCTGAGACCCTGACAGAGATGAGTGACTGGACATTGCAAAGCTCCTATTGTGATTGATGGAAATGTGGGGCTCAGGATAGACGTGTTACTGTACAGTATATTCAATAGATGCTGTTGACTACAACGCCAATGGCCCACTTATTCACAATAAGGGTATAAACAAGAGATATATATAAAGTTAATTTCAGTGTTGCAGTTCTTTAAAAATACATGGTGGAAGCTACAAATTATAATTAACCAGCAGAATTTTAGGAACACATTTGAACATGGTCATGGTCAAATATTGTCAGCATATTATATATCATGCATGTAAAATCTGCATGAAAAACACTATTTTTGCTGCACTTGTATTGATAGTGTTAGGTGATGAGATGGATAAATTATGTTACAATGCCTCTAAAAAAAAGAGAAAAAAGAAACTGTTTGGAATTACCAAAAAATTGAAACTAAAGCAACAAACTAACATACACAGAGGGCTGTCAACTTTAAAGTGAAATATATAAGTGAATCTACCTGAGCTGAACAGCCAACTATCCGATAAATATAATTAATATTTCACAACAGAGACATAGATATCGATTTATATGGATATATTGTGATAACCGGATAATACGGAGACTTTCAGTGTGCAGCATTCTATTTTAATCACATTTCTGTTTCTTTACATTTCTCTTTTTAACTTATATTTCGCTAGCTTTTAAAAATATATACTATATAATAAAAGTTATGTTATAGTTGTTCACTTCTGTGCACCACTTTAGGGCAATCGGTCCTTTCCCCATACCCCTTTCCTGAATATTTCAAATCAAGGTCTGTCTCTGGGTGTAGTATGGTATACTGGCGGCCGGGCTCCTGGCGACCAGCATACCGGCGCCAGGAGCCCGGCCGCCGGCATACCGACAGCGTGGTGAGCGCAAAGGAGCCCCTTGCGCGCGCCACGCTATTTATTCTCCCTCCAGGGGGGTCGTGGACCCCCGCGAGGGAGAATATGTCGGTATGCCGGGTGTCGGGATTCCGTCGCCGGTATACTGTGCGCTGGGATCCCGACATTCGGCATACTGAAGACCACCCCTGTCTCTCTCATCTACATCTGCTCCCATTTGTTTTTTGAGTGGGCTGCAACCATTCTGCGGAATGCCCTCCCCACACAGCAGGACTTTCTTCCAGACTATAATGTTCCCTGACCACTAACCTCTTGCACACTCACATCTTGTTGGTACATTTACTGTATATCTGCTGTATTTACACAGATTCCATTATATTCCTAAATCTTATCCCTAATCCCACTTCAGTCTCTTCACTCAGCTCCCCTTCATACTCACAGAGCTGGGTTTATCCAAAATGATCTGCTAGAGGGTCTAGACAGCTCTCAAAACAACCACAGCAGCTCCCCACATACAGGAAGAATTATATCCTAAGGAAGAATGGCCTTTGCGCATGTTCCCCAAAAAGGGGGAAAGGGATATCAGGGGATAACAAAGAAAACAGGAGGGGGAGATAGATAACAGCAGTTTGATACAATGCCCTAAACACAACCAACACACCTACAAAATGTGCATGTGCATCTACCTGCGCCACCAGCCTTCTATCCTGTGATTTTATTTCCAGCATGGAAGTGGTCTCTGTTGTGTGTTTATATTAGGTCTCCTCTTATTTTCTCACTTACCCCATATCTAATTCTCACATTTCTGTTCAACCAGTTACACTGGGGCAGATGGTTTAAGCCTGGAGAAGTGATACAGTGGAAGATAAGGCACCAGCCAGCCAGCTCCTAACTGTCATTTTTCAAACCCAGCCTGTAGCTTGACAGCTGGGAGCTGATTGGCTGGTGCATTATCCTTCCACTTTATTACTTCTCCAGGCTTAATACATCTACCATGGACCCTCTTTGACTCTACCCCGTCTCTCTCAAACCCCCCCACCCCCAACCCCCCACCCCCCTCTTGCAAGTTAGCTGCTGGGAATGTAATATTATGGTAAATATTTAAGTTTATTAAACAACTGTGATTTCAGTATATTTCTGATGAACTTAAGTGACAATATGTAATATAAGGACAGTAGTGTAAAAATCATCAGACAAGCACCTCAATCCATCTCCCCGTGGCACTATTCACCATCCTGATTTATCCCGTAAATAACAAAACATATATACAGTACAAGTATCAGGGTGTAAAACGGGGGGCACAAGCGAATTTGGTGCTTTACAAGTGTGTTTTACTGTGTAAAAAGCGCTGCATGTCAGTGGGCATTCTGTGTTCACAGGCATTAGATACTGGCGCTGGGATTGTGAACTGGCTGCTCCTAAACTGTGTCCCTCTGACAGATTTTACTGTGGGTCTGTCCCCTATAAGTCCCAGTATGTCTGTGTGTGTGTGTTGTACACGTGTGTAAGACATGTCAGAGGCAGGAAACCATTTTAGGGACACAGAAGTGTAATGTGGTCACGTGTGTAAGACATGTCAGAGGCAGGGAGTTCCTCCCCGGAGGAAACCATTTTAGGGACACAAGTGTAATGTGGTGGCACTGCCGGCACACCAAGGGCCTGCATGAGTGAAAGAAATACGTGATAGTATGCATCATATCAGTAGGAGATTAGATAAGTCTGAATCTCATGCTAAGTGCTGGAGAAAATCTGTGCAGGATGTGATTTTTCAGGGATCTGTTCTTCCATCTGCAGGTGACCCCTCTGGTTCACATAAGAGACCATTTGCGAATATTGTGAATACCGATACCGACACGGACACTGATTCTTGTGTCGATAATAGTGACTCCAGAGAAATAGATCATAATTTGGCAAAAAATATACAATATATGATTGTGGCTATAAGGGAAGTTCTGGAAGTCACAGAAGCCACTCCTGTACCTCAGGAGAAGGCTTATTTCTATAAAGAAAAGAAATATAAGGTCACTTTCCCTCCTTCCCTCAAGCTTAATACACTCTTTGAAGGGATGTGGGTGAATCCCGAAAATAAATTTCGTATTCCCAAGAGAATTCAGCTTATCCTTTCCCGGTGGAGGACAGGAAAAAATGGGAGTCACCCCCTGTGTTAGACAGTGCACTGTCCAGGTTGACAAAGAAGGTAATTCTCCCTGCACCTGGCACGGCTTCACTAAAAGAGCCGGCAGACCGAAAGATGGAAACTACATTGAAATCCATTTATGTTGCCAATAGTAGGTTGCTCAGGCCCACAATTGCTTGCGCGTGGGTGAGTCGCGCTATTGAAAAATGGTCAGAAAGCGTGTCATCAGAAATTGACACGATTGATAAAGATGAGATACTCCTTAAGTTAGGGAATATTAAAGACGCTGCTGCATACATGCTAGAAGCAATGAAAGATATTGGACTCTTGAGTTCACAAGCCGCTTCCATGGCAGTATCGGCTCGGTGGGCGTTGTAGATTCGCCAGTGGAATGCGGATGCAGATTCCATAAGAAATATGGAGGCTCTCCCATATAAAGGTGAGGCCTTATTTGGCGATGGACTGGATGCGTTAGTCTCGGCGGCTACCGCAGGTAAGTCGACATTTTTGCCCTCTGCGCCTGCACCGGCAAAAAAAGACATAGCACCCACACATGCAGTTCTTTCGGCCCAATAAATACAAAAAAGCGAGAGGTTCCCCCTTGTTTGCTGGTAGGGGAAAGGGAAAGAAGTCCACAGCAGCTTCAGGTTCCCAGGAGCCGAAGTCTACCCCTACTTCTGCCAAATCTTCAGCATGACGCTGGGGCTCCTTTGCGGGAGGCCACTCGGGTGGGGGCATGTCTTAAACTGTTCAGCCAAGGTTGGATTCTGTCTAGCCTGGATCCCTGGGTGTTGCAAATAGTGTCCCAGGGATACAAGCTGGAGTTTCAAGACGTTTCCCCATGCCGATTTTTCAAATCGACCTTGCCAGCTTCTCTTCCAGAAAGGGAAGCAGTGACAGCGGCAATCCAAAAATTATGTCAGGATCAGGTCATAGTCCTGGTACCTTTGTCACAACAAGGGGAGGGGTTTTATTCAAGCCTTTTTGTAGTTCCGAAGCCAGACGGCTCGGTCAGACCGATCCTAAACTTGAAAAATCTGAATCTCTACTTGAAACGATTCAAGTTCAAAATGGAATCACTGAGGGCAGTGATTTCCAGTCTGGAGGAGGGGGACTACATGGTGTCTGTAGACATAAAAGATGCTTAACTGCATGTTCCCATTTATCCTCCTCACCAGGCTTATCTGAGATTTGCGGTTCAGGATTGCCATTACCAATTCCAGACATTAACTTTCGGTCTCTCCACGGCGCTGAGGGTATTCACCAAGGTGATAGCAGAGATGATGGCTCTCCTGTGTCAAAAAGGAGTCAATATAATTCCTTATCTAGACGATCTCCTGATAAAGGTGAGATGCAGGGAGCAGTTGTTACAAAACATCACACTCTCCCTGTCAATACTCCAACAACACGGGTGGATCATAAATTATCCAAAGTCACAGTTGGAACCGACGACAAGATTGTCTTTTCTCGGGATGATTCTGGACACAGAAGTTCAGAGAGTATTTCTTCCGGTGGAAAAGGCACTGGAAATCCAGAAAATGGTAAAACAGATTTTGAAACCATCAAGTGTGTCGATCCATCAGTGCATTCGGTTGTTGGGGAAGATGGTGGCGGCCTACGAGGCCATACAGTTTGGCAGGTTCCATGCCAGGGTATTCCAGTAGGACCTGTCGGACAAGTGGTCGGGATCCCACCTACACATGCACCGGAAGATAATCCTGTCGTCAAAAGCCAGGATTTCGCTCCTGTGGTGGCTACACAGTTCTCACCTACTAAAGGGACGCAGGTTCGGGATTCAGGACTGGATCCTGGTAACCACGGATGAAAGTCTCCGAGGCTGGGGAGCTGTCACTCATGGGGAAAGCTTCCAAGGAAAATGGTCGAGTCAGGAAGCCTGCCTTCACATAAACGTGCTGGAATTGATGGCCATTTACAACGGCCTTCAACAAGCGGTACATCTTTTTCAAGATCATTCCGTACAGATCCAGTCGGACAATATAACAGCAGTCGTGTACATAAACAGGCAGGGCGGAACGAAAAGCAGAGCAGCAATGACAGAGGTAACGAAGATCCTCCTCTGGGCAGAAAGACATGTAAAGGCTCTGTCGGCAATTTTCATTCCGGGAGTAGACAACTGGGAAGCAGACTTTCTCAGCAGACACGATCTCCATCAAGGAGAGTGGGGCCTCCACCAAGAAGTCTTCGCAGAGGTGACAAGTCTTTGGGGAGTTCCCCAAGTAGACATGATGGCATCTCGTCTCAACAAGAAGCTTCAGAAATATTGTTCCAGGTTGAGAGACTCTCAAGCAATAGCAGTGGATGCGCTAGTGGCCCAGTGGGTGTTCCGGTCGGTGTATGTCTTCCCTCCACTTCCGCTGATCCCAAAAGTTCTCAGGATCATAAGGAGAACAAGAGTTCAAGCAATCTTCATTGCCCCAGACTGGCCAAGGAGGGCTTGGTACCCAGCTCTTCAGGAGTTGCTCATAGAAGATCCTCGGCCTCTTCCTCTTCGCGAGGACCTGCTGCAGCAGGGGCCGTGGGTGTATCAAGACTTACCGCGGCTATGTTTGATGGCATGGCTGTTGAGCGCCGGATCCTAGCCCGTAAGGCCAGGAAAGGAGTAACGTCTAAACATTACCACCGTATTTGGAGAAAATATGTGTCTTGGTGTGAATCCAAGAAGGCTCCTACGGAAGAGTTTCAGTTGGGACGTTTTCTCCATTTTCTGCAGGCTGGTGTGGAGGTGGGCCTCCGATTGGGGTCAATCAAGGTCCAGATTTCGGCCTTGTCAGTGTTCTTCCAAAAACAATTGGCCTCTCTTCCAGAGGTTCAGACCTTTGTGAAAGGGGTTCTGCACATCCAGCCTCCATTTGTGTCTCCAGTGGCACCATGGGACCTTAATGTGGTGTTGCAGTTTCTTCAATCGGATTGGTTTGAGCCTCTACAAGAGATAGAGTTGAAGTTTCTCACTTGGAAAGTGGTGATGCTTTTGGCATTGGCATCCGTACGGCGGGTGTATGAGTTGGGGGCCTTGTCTCACAAGAGCCCTTACCTGATCTTCCATGAAGATAGGGCAGAGTTGAGAACTCGTCAACATTTTCTTCCAAAGGTGGTTTCATCTTTCCACATAAACCAAGCTATTGTGGTGCCAGTAGTTACTGACACGTTCACTGAGTCAAAGTCTCTAGATGTGGTTAGAGTTTTGAAGATTTATGTCGCTAGAACAGCTCGAATACAGAAAACAGAGTCTTTGTGTGTCCTGTATGCTCCCAACAAGATTGGGTGTCCTGCTTCCAAGCAGACTATTGCGCGTTGGATCAGAAGTACGATTCAGCACGCTCATACTACGGCTGGATTGTCGTTACCGACGTTGGTGAATTCCTATTCCACTAGGAAGGTGGGCTCATCCTGGGCGGCTGCCCGGGGGGTCTCGGCATTGCAACTTTGCCGAGCAGCTACTTAGTCGGGGTCAAACACATTTGCAAAATTCTACAAGTTTGACACCTTGGCCGATGAAGACCTCAAGTTCGGTCAATCGGTGCTGCAGGGTCATCTGCACTCTCCCACCCGTACTGGAGCTTTGGTATAAACCCCATGGTCATGAAGTGGACCCCAGCGTCCTCTAGGACATATGAGAAAACAGGATTTTGATACCTACCGGTAAATCCTTTTCTCCTAGTCCGTAGAGGATGCTGGGCGCCCGTCCCAGTGCGTACTTTACCTGTAGTTTTTTGTTATTAGATATACAAGTTGTGTTATATTAGTTTCAGCATGTTGCTGTAATTGATTCATGCCTGTTGGAGTGTGTTATGTTGAATGCCATGTTGTGCGGCATGGTTGAGGTGTGAGCTGGTATGTATCTCACCACTAGTTTAAAGTAAATCCTTTCCTCGAAATGTCCATCTCCCTGGGCACAGTTCCTATAACATAGAGGGTGGAGCCAGTTCACACCCATTGAAAAGTCTTAAAAGTGCCCATTGCTCCTGCGGAACCGTCTATACCCCATGGTCATGAAGTGGACCCCAGCACCCTATACGGACTAGGAGAAAAGGATTTACCGGTAGGTATCAAAATCCTGTTTTTCTCCCTGTGGTGGCCAAGATCTGTTGGTGCAGGGTCAAAAACTGGGGTGTAAAGTAGTATTTACCTGTGAGGCCACACCCATTTTAGCGAGATCATGCCCATTTTAGCGAGACCACACCCCTCATCAGAAGCGCACGTGCTTTAGGTGTGCACAAAATTGTGTTTTTTAATTCTCGCATTGGGAGATCTTCTAACAGCCCTGCATACAGTATAATTACATAAAACATATAAATACAGTTACTCAAAACCATATATACAGTGTATTGTCCCACGGTATATGTGCTTCATGTGTTGTCATGTTTTTATTGCAGAGCTTTGCATTTTGTTGAATTTTGGCCCTCATTCCGAGTTGTTCGCTCGCAAGCTGCTTTTAGCAGCTTTGCACACGCTAAGCCGCCGCCTACTGGGAGTGAATCTTAGCATAGTAAAATTGCGAACGAAAGATTAGCAAAATTGCGATTAGACACCTCTTAGCAGTTTCTGAGTAGCTCCACACTTACTCGGCATCTGCGATCAGTTCAGTGCTTGTCGTTCCTGGTTTGACGTCACAAACACACCCAGCGTTCGCCCAGACACTGTTTTTCCCAGAAACTGTAGCGTTTTTTCCGCACACACCCATAAAACGGCCTGTTTCCGCCCAGAAACACCCACTTCCTGTCAATCACATTACGATCACCAGAACGAAGAAAAAACCTCGTAATGCTGTGAATAAATTACCTAACTGCATAGCAAATTTACTTGGCGCAGTTGCACTGCGGACATTGCGCATGCGCATTAGCGACTAATCGCTCCGTTGCGGAAGAAAAATAACGAGCCAACAACTCGGAATGACCACCTTTGTCCCTCCTGATTTCCTGTAGCCAGGTTCTGATGTCATTAGTCCTGCCCTCATCCTGTCCTCAGCTCTGTGTGTGTCTGCCATTTTAGATTCTAACTAGCTCTGGTAAATCATCATCTTTTCACCTACTGCTGTTTTGTGCATAACTACAAGAATATCAGCTTGAAATAAACCCTCATCTGGATTCTTCACACATGTAGTTGAGTTGACACTATCTGACAAGGTCTCTCTGTGTGAGTACTGGTTAATGTAGACATATACCCAGAGTAACTGTCTAAAGAACACTACACTTACAACCTAGTTATTGAGTCAGAATATACAGACACATATAATGTATAATTACACAGATACACATATATGCAGACAAAATATAATTTAATGTCCCTCATACCTTACATATTAACAGTTGGCACTGAATGGGGGCTGTGGCAGTGCCATCTCCTCATAGAAACATAAAATGTTATGGCAGATAAGAACCACTTGGCACATCTATTCTGCCCTATACAAATGTACATGCACACACTAGGGTAAATTTTTTTGGCAAGGGCCAAGTAACCTACCAGTATATATGGGATTGTGGGAGGAAACCATAGTACCCGGAGAAAACCCATGCAGCACGGGGAGAATATACACAGTTAGGGCTATGGTGGGAATCAAACCAAAGACCTCAGTGCTGTGAGGCGGTAATGCTAACCATTACACCATCCGTGGTCCTCACTGCAACCACCACCAGTAATCTGAGTTGGAGCGCGTGCAGTAGTCCGAAACAAATCGCTCATTGTGTCCACCAGGGCTCCTGGTGCACAAAATATTCTGCAACACTGTACATGTTAGTAAGGAATATGCTACTCCCTATAATACACAGGTGTCCCTGTATAATTCAATTAAATAATAAAAAAAATACATTTATTTATTTATTTATTATCAGCACACACATATGCCGCAGCACTTTACAGTGAATATTTGGCCATTCACATCAGTCTCTGCCCAGTGGAGCTTACAATCTTTATTCCCTACCACATGTACACTAGGGTTAATTTTGTTAGGAGCCAGTTAACCTATCTATATATTTTTGGATTGTGGGAGGAAACCGAAGCACCTGAAGGAAACCCACGCAAGTATGGGGAGAATATACAAACTCCACAGTTAGGGCCATGGTGGGAATAGAACCCATGACCTCAGTGCTGTGAGGCAGTAATGCTAACCATTACACCATCCGTAATGCCCACATTAATAGCGTTTATTAGGACATACACTATTAATATTTGATGTGTATAATCTTCTGTACATAATATCTGCATTAACAATGAATGGTAACGTTACCAGTAAATTGGCACAATTATACCATTGCAATGCATACTATAAGCTCAGCCTGTGATACAACAGCTTGTCATGCTTTTACATATCCAGCTTTACTGAATACTGGCATGTTTTAAGGCAGCAACAGGCTAGCACAACCACTGCCATAAGTAGACATTTTAGCGCTGTGTGCAAGAAATAGCATCACCCCCCCCCCTCTCCCCCATATACAAAACAGGGCCATTGCGCGCCAAAAAGTTTGAGGCATGGCCACTGAGCTCCCTTTTACACAGTACGGCAGGCAGAGTCCCCTTTCACACAGTACGGCAGGCAGAGTCCCCTTTCACACAGTACGGCAGGCAGGGTTCCCTTTTACACAGTACAACAGGCAGAGTCCCCTTTTTACACATTACGGCCGGCAGTGTCCCCTTTTTGCACATTACGGCAGGCAGAGTCCCCTTTTACACATTACGGCAGGCAGAGTCCCCTTTTTACACAGTACAGCAGGCAGAGTCCTTTTTACACATTACGGCAGCGGAGTCCCCCTCTTTACACATTACAGCAGCAGAGTCCCCCTTTCTTTACACATTACGGAAGGCAGTCTCCCTTTTTTACACATTATGCTAGACAGTCCCTCTTATCTTTTTTACACATTACGGCAGGCAGCCCAGAGAGAGAGAGAGATACTCACCACCTGTGACATGCCGGCATGCCTCCCCCTCCTCTTCCCACCCTACACTGCGCTCTTCGCGGTGTAGGACATTCTGGGTAGGCTGGGAGACGTCATCTCCCCCAGCACACGGGGAGGGGGGGAGGGGCGCAGACGGGGAGCTGCATCGCTGCCCGGCTACCTATGTGACGGTGACGGCGGGGAGACACGGCCAGGACACCACAGTGCGGCGGCGACCTGGTGGGTGTTGCCGGTGGGCCTGCACTCTGTGCCAGGCACCACTGGCACACTCCTAGTTACGGCCCTGCGTGCTGTTATCATGAAGCAAATGTATGATACAAAGCCGGTACCATATCAGAGACACCGTGAAGTGGCTGGTGGCTTAACCATATGTTTGCAATATATGTAACTGAGATCTCTGGGCCATTATAATGTGCTGGAGGAATTCAGGGTGTTTTCTTGTAGAGATTTTTTTTTTGTATATTTTTAATGGTATTCATATTGTAGCTTGCATTCACTGTTGTGGGAAATGCTGTTTAGTTTTCAAAGCCCAAAAATATACACACGCATCATAGGCTGTCCTGATGTTCCCTCTCCCAGTAAGGGAGGATGGAGGATGTGTAGCCTCCAGGGACACCTGCACACAGCCCTGAGAATTACGGTAGACAAACTTCACTGCTATAGGGTGGAAGGTGCTGGCATTCTGCTCAATGTTACGGCACCTGGCTGCTCTTGCTGCTCATTGCATTGGGTATGGTATGCCAGCAGCCGGGATCCCAGCCGCTAGAATGCCAACAGGGGGGCGAGCGCAAGGAAGCTCACCACGCTGCTGGCTCGGAGACTCGTTGCACTCACCACAGGTTCTATTCCCACTCGAGTCCATGGGTGTTGTGGACACCCACGAGTGAGAATAGCCCCTGTTAGCCGGGATTCCAGCTGTCGGCATTGTCAGTGGTTGGGATTCCGGCGTTGGTATCCTATCCGCCTGATCCCGACTAACAGCAGTGTAACTGCATCCCGCACTCAAATTAGGCAACTGAGCATTGTGTTAGTTACTATGTGAAAAAACTTAGTGATATAATATAATGGGATTTAACGGTATCCGGTCTCTAGGTCGACCACACTTAGGTCAACAATGTCTAGGTCGACCACTAATGGTTGACAGGGTTTCTAGGTTGACAAGTCAAATGGTCGACATGAGTTTTCAAAAAATATATATATATTTTTTTTTTTCACTTTTTCATACTTAACGATCCACGTGGACTACGATTGGGAATGTGAGGGGACAAGGTGCACTAATTGGGGTTCCTGGTCACTGTAAGGCAGGGATGGGGAACCTTTTTTCTTCCAAGGGCCATTTGGATATTTATAAAATCCTTCAGGGGCCATACAAAAATTCTCAATTTAAAAAATTACCCTGCCCCCCAGTAGGTCAGCCCCTTATAGGTACTGTGTGCACACACCCAAAAAATGGGTGTGGCCAATTAAAATGAGACGTGATACACATATGCCACCAATAGTGCAGTGCCAGATCCACAAATGCCCCCACAGTGCCAGATCCACAATTGCCCCCACAGTGCCAGATCCACAATTGCCCCCACAGTGCCAGGTATACAAATGCCCCCACAGTGTCAGGTATACAAATGCCCCCAACAGTGTCAGATCCACAAATGCCCCCAACAGTGTCAGATCCACAAATGCCCCCACAGTGCCAGATACACAAATGCCCCCACAGTGTCAGGTATACAAATGCCCCCACAGTGCCTGACCCACAAATGCCCCCACAGTGCCAGATACACAAATGCCCCCACAGTGTCAGGTATACAAATGCCCCCACAGTGCCAGACCCACAAATGCCCCCACAGTGCCAGACCCACAAATGCCCCCACAGTGTCAGGTATACAAATGCCCCCACAGTGCCAGATCCACAAATGCCCCCACAGTGTCAGGTATACAAATGCCCGCACAGTGCCAGATCCACAAATGCCCCCACAGTGCCAGATCCACTAATGCCCCCACAGTGTCAGGTAAAAAAATGCCCCCACAGTGCCCCCCCACCCCACTGTGCTGCTCACCACTGCTGCTGCTGCTCCTTTCCGGCGGTGTGTATCTGGTGTCAGGGGTCAGGATAGGGAGCAGAGCGCAGCTATGTCGGGTGGCGGCAGCGTGTAGGACCTCAAACTAGCCGCCGGTTCATGAGCCATTCAGAGCTTGCGGACCGGTAGCGGCGGCTCCTGATTGGCTGCCAGTCCGCAAGCTCTGATTGGCTCACAAACCGGCGGCTGGTTTGAGATCTTACCTAACGCTGGACACAGTAGCTGCGCTCTCCTCCCTGACAGCTGAGACACGCTGCCGGTGGACTGAGCGGCGGCGTGTCTCACTGACACAAGCGGGTGGGCCGGAACCAACGGCATTGCGGGCATTATACGGCCCACGGGCCGGAGGTTCCCCAACCCTGCTGTAAGGAGAAAGCGACACCAAACCAAAAAAAAAAAAAACAACTTATGTTGACCATTTGACCTGTCGACCTAGAATATGTCGACCTAGAAACCCTGTCGACTTAGAAGAATCCTTGTCAACCTAGTTACTGTTGACCAACTGTGGTCGACCTAGACATTGTCGACCTAAGTGTGGTCAACCTTCCATACCACACCCGGTTTTAACGTAGAAGGTTGGAATTTGAAGTGGCTTTTAAACTTTTGTTTCTAGAGGCATCTTTAAGGACTTGCAAAAAGGAGATTTGCTGTACGCACCCACTGCAGGCTGCAATTCATGTTCTCTATATCAATACCATCATTTACTGACTAGGAAACCATCTGACATTTTATCATCATTACTATTTGTGCTATTATCAGCAATATTATTTAAGGGACGATTCAATTAAGTGAAAATTACCTTGCTCATGGTTTTAACATTGGTATAGTGCTTTGAACAATTCATGTACAAGTCCCATGATCAACATTGCTTCATGGAATATGGCTTTATGCCGCTCATATTGGCTGGAAAATCTGAATATACACAGGGCAGAGATGAGCTGACACAGGCCCGGGTATGAGGGAGAGGGGGGTCCAATGACTCCGTAGGATACGCCCTAATTTCATCAGTAGCCAATAGCAATGCGAAGCACTGGGGCATCCCACCCAATGCACGCACACACACTACAAGTGGGCCCATCACTGCATAATGTCCCTCTCATTGGGGGTAATTCCAAGTTGATCGCAGCAGGAATTTTTTTTAGCAGTTGGGCAAAACCATGTGCACTGCAGGGGGGGCAGATATAACATTTGCAGAGAGAGTTAGATTTGGGTGGGTTATTTTGTTTCTGTGCAGGGTAAATACTGGCTGCTTTATTTTTACACTGCAATTTAGATTGCAGATTGAACTCACCACACCCAAATCTATCTCTCTCTGCACATGTTATATCTGCCTCCCCTACAGGGCACATGGTTTTACCCAACTGCTAACAAATTTCCTGCTGCGATCAACTTGGAATTACCCCCATTAGCTCTTGCATGTATAACCTGACTGTACAGTGGGCTGTATAGAGATGTTACACCCTTGTCTCGCAGCAGCAGGAGGAGGAGCTGTGGGAGGAGGTGGGGCCAGCACAGAGACAGCCAATGCCCACCTGGGAACAATATCATAGATAGCACTGTGCGTGCCCCTCATTGCTGGCTGCCAGTTATCAGATGCTGGGACATATAAAGGATTTCTAGAGGGGGGTTTCCAAATGCAATTCACATTGGAGTAAGTGCGGGAGTCTGGGGGAGAGGTAGAAGAACCTAGTACCAACCCTATACACTAATGTACACATTGGTCTTTTGATACACTGGATAATACAGTATATGGAATTCAGTATTAATATTTAACACTATAGACAGGGCCGTCTTAACAGCAGTGTAGGCCCCTGGGCACAGCAATGCACTGGGCCCCCTACCCATCCTCCAGCGGTAGGGGTGGGGGATGCTATCAGCACAGCTTTGATGTCCCGCAGGCGGTAGAGGGTGTCCTATCTTCCCCTCAGCATGTAGGACCTGGAGCAGTAATTTCTGCTAATTACTCCATTACTGCACAGATGTGGATAAACTGTAGAAGGAGGGATTGGGCTGAATGAACAAGCCCTGGTACATGACTTCTAGGGTGGTAGGGGGTGTTTAATACGTACGGGATGGATGGAAGTGGCGTGGGCTTAATATTTATAATTTTCCGGTGGGAGGGCAGCTTGCTTGACTGCAGATATCTCAAGTTCCTGAAAATATATATCTTAGCATTGAATGGGATAAAAAAAACTAGAGAGTCTCACCTTTCAGAAGGTTCTGGGGACTTGGGGATCAGAGTTCAGGAGCCAGAGCAATTCACCAACGAAAATCTAAAACTGCATATTAGGTGTGTGGAGCTGGAGCAGGGAGCAGCTGCTTGAAGGCTGATATCTCTCATTCAGGGCATAGTAGAGACAAGCTGCCAGTGTCCACCAAAAGGGGGGAGTCACAGCTTTTGGAGTATACCCTCAGAAAAACAGTAAATCAGACAGAACCCGAGATATCTGGCTGGGAAGAGAAATTAACAGGCTTGGTTGGGGACCACTGCTTTCAAGTCAGATATCTCCGGTTCCACAGGGACGATTTTCAAAAATCTGGTACCCCTGGAAAGAGGGGACCCTCAGCTATCAGCCTAGGGCTCTTATATTCCTGGGGCCCTTGGGCAAGAGCCCATTGAGCCCATATGAAAAGACGGCCCTGACTATAGATGGTCTATATCAAACATATTTAATATAAATAAAATAAGTGGTCAGAAAAAGTTAAACATCCCATAATAAATAAATAAATACACAAACATATTAGAACTAGTAGGATACAGAACTGCACTTTCTAAGCACATTCTTTCACCTCATGGTAAGGCTCCTGTCTCTTCTTCTTGGTAGCTACTCTCTGGTCCAGTGCACTGATTGAGGACTCAGATCCACACACACACAGCAACTTTGGTAGAAGAAGCTGCTACCACTGGGCATATGCAGGAGCTCTGCTCTGTCCCTTAAACTGCATGTTTTGGTGGCAGCTCTGGCAATCATTATATGCTATTGTTAGTTATGTCATAAACTGAGCTGCTGGCAAAGGGGGGGGGTTCCAGGCAACTGGAAATCACCCCTGCATTTACCTGGGTCTGGGACTCCAGGTCGACAACAAAAAGGTTGACACACCTTAGGTCGCCGCCAATTGGTCGACACACCTTAGGTTGACATGGACAAAAGGTCGACAGGAACAAGGTCAACATGGAAAAAGGTCGACATGGGTTTTTTATGTTTTTTGGTGTCGTTTTCTACGTAGAGTGACCGGGAACCCCAATTAGTGCACCGCGTTCGCTCGCCATGCTTCGGGCATGGTGCCTTCGCTACGCTTCGCTCAGCACAGATTATCGTTCCAATCGTAGTCCACGTGGATCGTTAAGTATGAAAAGGTTCCAAAAAAGAAAAAATTTGTGAAAAACTCATGTCGACCTTTTTCCACGTCAACCTTGTTCCTGTCGACCTTTTTCCATGTCGACCTTTTGTCCATGTCGACCTAAGGTGTGTCGACCAATTGGTGTTGCCCTAAGGTGTGTCGACCTTTTTGTTGTCGACCTGGAGTCCGGATACCCATTTGCCTATGAGATGCCACTCGCTCCCCTCACCCTGACCTTCCCTGTCACTCTGCCTGGATCACTCTTATTGTGCGCCTGCACCATAGACATTTCTATAACGGGTGCAAAGTCTGCGGTGTACACAAGCCACCTGGGTGCAGGGGGGCCCACACAGCATACACTGTATCCATGTTTTAATACCTACCTTTCCCGAGTCCCACGTTGGGCGATGCAGCCGTGGTAAAAATCATAGCCAAAATGGGCACTGCTCATGCACAGTAGTAATTAGTCTCTGGAACATGGCGGGCGCCATGTTTCCGGAGACCTGCGCAAGCACAACATACTCCGATATAATGCAGAAGTATACTGCACCGCGGAGAGGAGGGGGTCCACTCGGAGTCTGCACACGAGCTCCTTCCTCTGTTAAAACACCCATGCCCTGCACTGGCCCTTATAGTGCTGTCTGCCAACAGTGGTGGTCTTTCCAATGCCAGGGGTACCCCGACATCTGGATCTGTGACATCAGCTCCTCATTCTGTGATGGGCTGGCATTCTGTGCTTTTACACCCTCCCACAACCCAATCTCATGTCAGCTGACCATACAATGTGCCCATGCGATGCACAGGTAGACATTTGTCCTACTCACCAGGGGCTGACCTAGGCCTCAGCTGGGCCCCTACAACAAGTACAGGCTCAGGCAATTTGTACCCTTTACCCCAACTCCTATCTGCAAGCAAAAATGAGCCACAGGTCCTTCCTGCTTTATGCATCATCTGAGCTGTCTCCAGCATTATTCCCCATCAGCCACCGTCCATTTTATCCATTGTGTTACGCCCCTGACAAGCTTAAACCACGGCCCCAGTTCTCACTAGGGCAGCAGATGAAGCTCATAAAACAGGACTGATATGATTTTATTGTTTTCTGGAGCAGCCAAACCTGTTTCACCTGCCCTCCTCCTCACGGTGGTCACACAGCACCTCTACCGCACCTAAGATCACAAGCTGAGGGACGTGCAGTATGCACCGCATGGTTTCATCCTCCCTCCTTGGGAAGTACCTCCATATGTCCAGGGAAGGTGCTCGAGGCTAGATTTTCAATGGGGCGGATGAAACTACAGACCCAGGCCTCCACATAAATATAGTTCCATCATTATGACACCATGATGATGATGATGACCGGAAAATCATAAGTACTGAACTTGTATTTCTATTTTCCTCACAAAATGCTGCAATTTCTCTACATTTTGTGTTTAGGGAGACATTGATGCTGATAGTGTAGGAGGTGTGTACGCCCATGTTACAGTGGCCATGCCCACGTTCCAGTGGCCACACCCACATAGCATTGGTCACACCCACATAGTGCTGGTCACACCGCCTCTATATTTACCAGTAAGCTTTTGGTCATTTTGGCCCTTAATCCGGCCCTCCGGGGTTAGGTTTTTCTACTGCACCCCCAAACTTCCAGACTTGCCCTAATGCTCCGCAGGTCATCTTATTTGGATTGTGTAATGGTATTCACATCCATTAAAAAAAGCATTCAGCACAGGTTGGTTGGCTCTACTGCCACATCCAATGAAACAAATAGAACAGGGGATAACCAAGCGTTGGATCTTTTTGTCTCAGAATCCTTGGACTCACATACAATTATCTTTATAATGCCAATGTCCACAGTTAATTTCTTATGAAAATTCTAAAGAACGGAAGATAGATCTCCTGTACCTGCGCTCACCTTAGACAATTAAAACAATGCCTTGAAAAGCAGTGGCGCACCCAGGGGGGGCCTGCTTTCTTCCTGGTGGCACTTGTAAGTGCTTATTAAAAGTCTACTTTATTTTAATTATAGTACATATATATCCATGTGCAATTTGTGCATACATATATACACATGTATATACATACATACATATAAACACACACACATATGATATAAATACATGCGTATATATACGTGTACTGTATGTGTGTGTGTGTATATATATATATATATATATATATATATGTATGCATGTTTAATATGCTATGTGTATATGTGTATATATATATATATATATACATAGGTGTATATACAGAGTATATATATATATATATATATATATATACACAGACACACTAGTTTTACAGACCCAGCATATACTGGGTCACCTCAGTCCCCACCCCTGTGCTTGGCTCCACCCAGTTCTGGAACCCCCCCCCCCCCCATGCAAATCCTGCATTTGCCACTGAAAAGGTATCTTAATCTTCAGACCACCATTCAATATATCTCTCAAATCGGCCATATAAGTCTTGCAGATAATAGCTCCAAAGAAAACCAGAAGTAATTGCTCCTCATGGTGTTTAAAAGGTGCATCTCCTCCACCTTATGGTATGTTCTTCCTGGAGAGTCTGAGCTCTAGAGGGCTCAGACTCTAATGTGCATGTGCAGAACACTGTGAAAATGGCCACAGCGCCATTTAACATGGGGTGGTGCCTAGATGGATCCATAGTCAGGATTTGAGTAAAAATAATCCCATAACCAAGAGGTGGCTCTTTTGGTCTTATGCCTAGGCATTACAATGGCTTTCTGGTTATCACAGGCAATAACTGCTGCCACTGGTCGCTGACAGTTTTTGGCCAGTGATTTGTCAGCTCCTAATGTGACACCTCTACCTCTTTTTTAAAAGTGAGAAATGTTATTACTTCAGGTGCCCTTTCCCAAACTTTCTACCCCCCCCCCCCCCCCCCCCTCCGGCTGGATCACCTTTACTAGATATTGTAGTATTATCTAGAGATGAGCGGGTTCGGTTCCTCGGAAACCGAACCCGCCCGAACTTCATGTTTTTTTACACGGGTCCGAGCGACTCGGATCTTCCCACCTTGCTCGGTTAACCCGAGCGCGCCCGAACGTCATCATCCCGCTGTCGGATTCTACCGAGGCTCGGATTCTATCGCGAGACTCGGATTCTATATAAGGAGCCGCGCGTCGCCGCCATTTTCACACGTGCATTGAGATTCATAGGGAGAGGACGTGGCTGGCGTCCTCTCCGTTTATAGAGAAGAGAAGAAGAGAGTGAGACTAGAGTAGAGAGAGACACAGTAGTAATTTTGGGGAGCATTAGGAGGAGTACTACTACTTGCTGAAGTGATAGATAGATAGTGTGACTGTATAATGTATATCTGACTTGTGGGGGAGACACTGACAGTGGGGAGCAGTTAGAGTCTGAGAGCAGGACTCAGGAGTACATATAACGTACAGTGCACACTTTTGCTGCCAGAGTGCCACACTGCCATTGTGACCACACTGACCACCAGTATAATATATATTGTGATTGTCTGCTTAGGAGTACTACTTGCAAGTTGCTGATAGTGTGACCAGTGACCTGACCACCAGTTTAATAATCACCACCAGTTTAATATATATATATATATATATAATTGTATATAATATATATATAATATTGTATACCACCTACCCAATTTTGTTTTTTTTCTTTCTTCTTCTTTATACATACTACTATAGTAGCTTACTGTAGCAGTCTGCGGTGCTGCTGAGCTGACAGTGTCCAGCAGGTCCGTCATCAGTCATTACATAATAAATATATATACCTGTCCGGCTGCAGTACTAGTGATATTATATATATATATATATATATATATATATATTCATTTCATCTCATTATCATCCAGTCTATATTAGCAGCAGACACAGTACGGTAGTCCACGGCTGTAGCTACCTCTGTGTCGGCAGTCGCTGGTCCATCCATAATTGTATACCACCTACCCGTGTTTTTTTTTTTTTTTTCTTCTTGATACATACTACTATAGTAGCTTACTGTAGCAGTCTGCGGTGCTGCTGAGCTGACAGTGTCCAGCAGGTCCGTCATCAGTCATTACATAATAAATATATATACCTGTCCGGCTGCAGTACTAGTGATATTATATATATATATATATTAATTTCATCTCATTATCATCCAGTCTATATTAGCAGCAGACACAGTACGGTAGTCCACGGCTGTAGCTACCTCTGTGTCGGCAGTCGCTGGTCCATCCATAATTGTATACCACCTACCCGTGTTTTTTTTTTTTCTTTCTTCTTGATACATACTACTATAGTAGCTTACTGTAGCAGTCTGCGGTGCTGCTGAGCTGACAGTGTCCAGCAGGTCCGTCATCAGTCATTACATAATAAATATATATACCTGTCCGGCTGCAGTACTAGTGATATTATATATATATATATATTAATTTCATCTCATTATCATCCAGTCTATATTAGCAGCAGACACAGTACGGTAGTCCACGGCTGTAGCTACCTCTGTGTCGGCAGTCGCTGGTCCATCCATAATTGTATACCACCTACCCGTGTTTTTTTTTTTTTTTCTTTCTTCTTGATACATACTACTATAGTAGCTTACTGTAGCAGTCTGCGGTGCTGCTGAGCTGACAGTGTCCAGCAGGTCCGTCATCAGTCATTACATAATAAATATATATACCTGTCCGGCTGCAGTACTAGTGATATTATATATATATATATATTAATTTCATCTCATTATCATCCAGTCTATATTAGCAGCAGACACAGTACGGTAGTCCACGGCTGTAGCTACCTCTGTGTCGGCAGTCGCTGGTCCATCCATAATTGTATACCACCTACCCGTGTTTTTTTTTTTTTTCTTTCTTCTTGATACATACTACTATAGTAGCTTACTGTAGCAGTCTGCGGTGCTGCTGAGCTGACAGTGTCCAGCAGGTCCATCATCAGTCATTACATAATAAATATATATACCTGTCCGGCTGCAGTACTAGTGATATTATATATATATATATATATATACTGCAACAAAAGCTTGGCACTCCGGACAACATGAGCATAAAGGTGGTGCCCTCCCCACATGCATAGACAGTCACAAGGTTCTTATAAATAAGAATTCAGGGCGGCACTCCAGTTTTTCGTATGAATAAATTTTTAGTGAAAATTCATAGAAAAGTCGTCAACGTTTCAAGGCCTCCCGGCCTTTTCGTCAGGACGCAATCACAAACAGTGTAAAGTGATAAACATACAGCATTGTGAACAGATGCATTATTACATACCTTATATAAGATGCAGGTAACCCTCAGGTGTCGGCGTCCATCGTCCTTCCGTTCAGCCCGCCTGACGTCCTCCTGGATATGACGTCATCTGTGCGCCCGTCCGGCTGGTTACCAGAATCTCCATAGTAACCAGACGCGGCTCTCAGAGCCTCCCGGGAGTCCGGTGTGCGCCCCCCTGTGGTCACTGCAATAAAGTGAAGATTCTTTTAAGCAGTAGAACATATATAAATACAGGTCATATAAAAGTATTAAAATCCAAACAAAAATCGGTGCTATTATGTGAAAAAATAAATATGTGGGATTACACACGTGTTGACATGTCAATATATACTCCTAAACTAAAAAAACAAACAGGTTTAAAAACAATGCTAGAGATATATTCCGTGTTGTATTTATAATCATCTACATCTTTAATATATGTTTTTCTATATATCTATTATGCAAGCATGAACGTTAACAAAAATCTTAGTATGGTCGTCCCTAAGGCTCTCTTCCTTACACTCTCCCTCACAGGGAGCTCTAGAACCACTTAGTTGGGGGATTTGCAGCCAGATTTTATGCATCTGTTCACAATGCTGTATGTTTATCACTTTACACTGTTTGTGATTGCGTCCTGACGAAAAGGCCGGGAGGCCTTGAAACGTTGACGACTTTTCTATGAATTTTCACTAAAAATTTATTCATACGAAAAACTGGAGTGCCGCCCTGAATTCTTATTTATAAGAACCTTGTGACTGTCTATGCATGTGGGGAGGGCACCACCTTTATGCTCATGTTGTCCGGAGTGCCAAGCTTTTGTTGCAGTGTATAGGTGGGGATTGGAGGTTCAATCCACACAGTGCTGTGGCACCGGAGCAGTTTGATCAAGATTTGTACACTGTATTCAAGCATTGGACAGGTGCTTCTGCCATACCAGTGGGAGCAAAAGAGATTTCCGTGGTCTGCTAGCATTATCTGCCTGTGTCATTTAAAATTGCAGCATGGATTCAATAATTCCCAATCAGGAACCGACTACTTTTGCTGGGTTACAACGGAGGATAGGGGAGACGATCAGTTTTACAGAGGAACAGGCATCGGCTATTTTATTTGAAACTACGCCGTCACTCGATACTGATTTGTCCACGGCTGAAGATTTGTACCATCTATTGCTAAAATGGAGAAAGAGGGAGACGGATTATTTCCTACATGGTTCATCACTCTCGGACTATTATAGAGCGAAACTTATCCCACGTGGCTTTAGGGTTAGGAATACTCCGACGATCGGCAGGAACAGTGCAGAATTTTGCCGACAATGGATAGCAATATTGAACAAATGCAGTCTGGACCTGATGCTCTTGGTGATCCAAGAGGCAGGGAAGGAGTTGCAGATTTCACGTAATAAGATCAGTGAATTTAAAACAACCCATAAAAGCATTATGGATGATAAGAAACATAAAACCCTGTGGGAGAAATTGGAGAACCAATGTGAGGCATATAAACAGGAATTGATTAAATTCAAGAAAAACAAATTGAGTGTAGTCCAGACTGACTACGAGGATCAAAGAGTGTATCGGTGGCTGTCGGGTACAACGCCTAGGAATGGCCGTCCGCAGGGTCGCTCTCGATCATCATGGCGAGACAGACAACAGCGGAGAGACAAGTCTAACAGTGACAGTGACTTTAATGTGAACGACTCCGATGAGGCTCAAAGCTCACAAGAAACTCCAGTAAGTAAATTCACTCGCTCAAAAAACGACAATCCTGGACCAAGCCCACGCGCCGGGGGGGGCAATCCGAGAGATTACAAAAAACCGCCAATAAACAAAACAAAACGCAAGAATTAGTCTTTAACTTATCAGCATATAAGTTAAATGACGTTGAGATTTCCGTTTTGAATAAAGGACTATCATATGTCCCAAGCAACCCCCATAACGATTTGAATTGGAAGATCGATCTCCATAAGTTCAATCGATCATTAAGAATAAAAGAATTTTTTCAACACAAACCAGTGGGCAAGAGCAACATCTTTGATGGGTTCTATAAGAAATATCCAAAATCCCAGTTTGATCCACCGTCTAGCAATCCTTCATTAAGGACTTTTTCTCGGTTACTAGATGAGTCAGTAACAAAGTTTGATGCTGCCCCTACGAGACATTTTCATAATTTATCCAGACAACAGAAAGCAGCAATCCAAGGTCTGGCATCTAACCCTGAAATCGTCATACGCCCCGCGGATAAGGGCGGGGCCATAGTCATTTTGGACACTGCCAAGTACATACTGGACATCGATCAACAACTGGCGGATGGACATACGTATAGGAAATTGGCCCAGAACCCGATGGAGACCTTCAAACAAGACCTTGACAAGATCTTATCCACAGCTTGCAAAGAGGGATTGATAGATCACAAACTACTAGGAGCTTTATCTCAGGCTCACCCCAGAGTTCCTATATTGTATACGATTCCCAAGGTGCACAAGGATGCAGAGAATCCCCCAGGCAGACCTATTATATCTGCCCGTGGGTCCTTGTTACAGTCTATATCACAATTTTTAGATTTTTTGTTGCAGCCGTTAGTGATGAAACAGGAAACCTTTTTGAAAGATACAACACAGTTTTTGTTGAAACTTGAAAATGTTGGGCGGATTCCAGAAGGAGCATTGTTGTGCACCTTGGATGTAAAGAATCTGTATACAATCATACCCCATGACATGGGTTTAGAATGTATGAGGAGCTTCTTATATTCTAATCAGTTTAGTGGCCTTGACATCCCATTATTTTTGCAGCTATTGGAGTTTATACTAACAAAGAATTTTTTCCTTCACAATGGTAAATTTTATTTACAGTGTACTGGCTGTGCGATGGGGACAAATGTTTCCCCATCGTACGCCAATATATTTATGTTTGAACAGGAGCGGAATTTTTTCTTTTCAGATCAGAACATCCACCAAAAGATCATGATGTATACGAGATACATTGATGATCTCTTCATGATCTGGACGGGATCAGAGAGCGAATTGATCTCATTGATCTCACAGATCAACGCTCTTGATCACCCTGTAAAATTTACATTTCAATACAGTTGTGAAGTGATTAATTATTTAGACGTGAAGGTAAAGGTTGTAGATGGTAGGGTTACCACGGAGTTGTTCCATAAGAATACAGATCGGAACACGCTATTACATTATAGCAGTTGCCATCCACCGCCTTTGAAAAAAGCCCTCCCCAGAACACAGATGTTGAGAGCAGCCAGAATCACAAGTGAAGCTAGCGAATTAGAACCAGTTCTAGATTTGGTCCAGGATAAGTTTGCACAGAGAGGGTACCCAAAAACACTTCTCGAGGAGTCCAAACGAAAGGTGCTTGATACCCCGAGGGAGGCACTTTTGAATTCTGGTACTCCTAAGACGAAAGTGGACAAAATTCCATTGATATCGGAGTATACCCTAGCTAGTCAAGTGATGCCTCGGGCAATGAAAGCATTGTGGCCGATAGTGAGTGGTGATAGTGAGTTACCTGTTTTTAAGGGTAAACAATTGATGCCCTGCTATAAAAGAGGCAAAAACTTAAGAGATTTATTAGTTAAATCCAGAGTAGAATATACTCCAAACACCGGTAGAACATCTTTTCTAGTCCAGAAGAAAAAAATGGGGTGCTACAAGTGCATATCATGCACGACATGCAATTATCTAGAACCGGGGCCATACTTCAAACACCCACACACAGGGCATAAATATAAGATCAACCACATATTGACATGTACAACCCAATACGTAGTGTACATCATAATATGCCCCTGTGGGCTTTATTATGTGGGACAGACAACGCGGACTTTCCGGGAACGAATGGCCCTACATCGATCGGCCATTAAGGCCGCATTGGAGAACAAAGATTGTGACCAACCGGTGGCACGCCACTTTAAAAATGCGCACCACTCACTGACCTCTCTGAAGTACAAGATTATCGATCATGTACCCCTCGATGTGCGAGGGGGCGACAGGAAGAGACGGTTAAGTCAATGTGAATCCAAATGGATACACATCCTTGATACCATAGCTCCGAGGGGCCTTAATGAGAAGATCTCTTGGGGTATATTTCTATAAACCATAACGGCAGAGATAAATCTGGCTGCAAATCCCCCAACTAAGTGGTTCTAGAGCTCCCTGTGAGGGAGAGTGTAAGGAAGAGAGCCTTAGGGACGACCATACTAAGATTTTTGTTAACGTTCATGCTTGCATAATAGATATATAGAAAAACATATATTAAAGATGTAGATGATTATAAATACAACACGGAATATATCTCTAGCATTGTTTTTAAACCTGTTTGTTTTTTTAGTTTAGGAGTATATATTGACATGTCAACACGTGTGTAATCCCACATATTTATTTTTTCACATAATAGCACCGATTTTTGTTTGGATTTTAATACTTTTATATGACCTGTATTTATATATGTTCTACTGCTTAAAAGAATCTTCACTTTATTGCAGTGACCACAGGGGGGCGCACACCGGACTCCCGGGAGGCTCTGAGAGCCGCGTCTGGTTACTATGGAGATTCTGGTAACCAGCCGGACGGGCGCACAGATGACGTCATATCAAGGAGGACGTCAGGCGGGCTGAACGGAAGGACGATGGACGCCGACACCTGAGGGTTACCTGCATCTTATATAAGGTATGTAATAATGCATCTGTTCACAATGCTGTATGTTTATCACTTTACACTGTTTGTGATTGCGTCCTGACGAAAAGGCCGGGAGGCCTTGAAACGTTGACGACTTTTCTATGAATTTTCACTAAAAATTTATTCATACGAAAAACTGGAGTGCCGCCCTGAATTCTTATTTATAAGAACCTTGTGACTATATATATATATATATATTAATTTTATCTCATTATCATCCAGTCCATATTAGCAGCAGACACAGTACGGTAGTCCACGGCTGTAGCTACCTCTGTGTTGGCAGTCGCTGGTCCATCCATAATTGTATACCACCTACCCGTGTTTTTTTTTTTTTCTTTCTTCTTGATACATACTACTATAGTAGCTTACTGTAGCAGTCTGCAGTGCTGCTGAGCTGACAGTGTCCAGCAGGTCCGTCATCAGTCATTACATAATAAATATATATACCTGTCCGGCTGCAGTACTAGAGATATTATATATATATATATATATATTAATTTCATCTCATTATCATCCAGTCTATATTAGCAGCAGACACAGTACGGTAGTCCACGGCTGTAGCTACCTCTGTGTCGGCAGTCGCTGGTCCATCCATAATTGTATACCACCTACCCGTGTTTTTTTTTTTTCTTTCTTCTTGATACATACTACTATAGTAGCTTACTGTAGCAGTCTGCGGTGCTGCTGAGCTGACAGTGTCCAGCAGGTCCGTCATCAGTCATTACATAATAAATATATATACCTGTCCGGCTGCAGTACTAGTGATATTATATATATATATATATATATATATTAATTTCATCTCATTATCATCCAGTCTATATTAGCAGCAGACACAGTACGGTAGTCCACGGCTGTAGCTACCTCTGTGTCGGCAGTCGCTGGTCCATCCATAAGTATACTAGTATCCATCCATCTCCACTGTTTACCTGAGGTGCCTTTTAGTTGTGCCTATTAAAATATGGAGAACAAAAATGTTGAGGTTCCAAAATTAGGGAAAGATCAAGATCCACTTCCACCTCGTGCTGAAGCTGCTGCCACTAGTCATGGCCGAGACGATGAAATGCCAGCAACGTCGTCTGCCAAGGCCGATGCCCAATGTCATAGTACAGAGCATGTAAAATCCAAAACACCAAATATCAGTAAAAAAAGGACTCCAAAATCTAAAATAAAATTGTCGGAGGAGAAGCGTAAACTTGCCAATATGCCATTTACCACACGGAGTGGCAAGGAACGGCTGAGGCCCTTGCCTATGTTCATGGCTAGTGGTTCAGCTTCACATGAGGATGGAAGCACTCAGCCTCTCGCTAGAAAAATGAAAAGACTCAAGCTGGCAAAAGCACCGCAAAGAACTGTGCGTTCTTCGAAATCCCAAATCCACAAGGAGAGTCCAATTGTGTCGTTTGCGATGCCTGACCTTCCCAACACTGGACGTGAAGAGCATGCGCCTTCCACCATTTGCACGCCCCCTGCAAGTGCTGGAAGGAGCACCCGCAGTCCAGTTCCTGATAGTCATATTGAAGATGTCAGTGTTGAAGTACACCAGGATGAGAAGGATATGGGTGTTGCTGGCACTGGGGAGGAAATTGACCAGGAGGATTCTGATGGTGAGGTGGTTTGTTTAAGTCAGGCACCCGGGGAGACACCTGTTGTCCGTGGGACGAATAGGGCCGTTGACATGCCTGGTGAAAATACCAAAAAAATCAGCTCTTCGGTGTGGAAGTATTTCACCAGAAATGCGGACAACATTTGTCAAGCCGTGTGTTGCCTTTGTCAAGCTGTAATAAGTAGGGGTAAGGACGTTAACCACCTCGGAACATCCTCCCTTATACGTCACCTGCAGCGCATTCATAATAAGTCAGTGACAAGTTCAAAAACTTTGGGCGACAGCGGAAGCAGTCCACTGACCAGTAAATCCCTTCCTCTTGTAACCAAGCTCACGCAAACCACCCCACCAACTCCCTCAGTGTCAATTTCCTCCTTCCCCAGGAATGCCAATAGTCCTGCAGGCCATGTCACTGGCAATTCTGACGAGTCCTCTCCTGCCTGGGATTCCTCCGATGCATCCTTGCGTGTAACGCCTACTGCTGCTGGCGCTGCTGTTGTTGCTGCTGGGAGTCGATGGTCATCCCAGAGGGGAAGTCGTAAGCCCACTTTTACTACTTCCACCAAGCAATTGACTGTCCAACAGTCCTCTGCGAGGAAGATGAAATATCACAGCAGTCATATAGTTATAGTTATATAGTGGAAGTAGCACGGTCCCCCAGCAGCACAGAGTATATCAGGATATACATAATGTGTTGCGCTATATAATAAACTGTGAAAAAATCTATAATTTCACAGGGGCACTGACATGATGGGGTAAATTTACTAAGATTCGTATTTTCCAGAATCATGTCCAAGTTCAATCACGAATGACATCGACAGTGTAAAATTGCAACTTTTTGAATTGATTACGACTAATTTACTAAGCTGTCGTATTCGTGTTTTTCGTTTCTTCCGATGTCGATGTCATTCGTGCTTTTCTGCTGTAGATTGCGGCCGCGTTTGCTGTTTCGCGGCCGCGTTTATGTGTTTTTTTTACGACTGCGTCACATGTCTGTTACGGCAGTGATTTAGAAATTGCTGCCGCGTTTTTAGTCCTAAGTTTCGTTTTCGTCACGCGGCCGTGATTGGTTGTATTCGTGAAGGAGGAGTGTCTGTGCATATTACTATAAAACCGCCCCAAACACACCGCACCTCGTGGGTTTAGCTAGTGGAGAGGAGAGAGGAAGGTGTATTTGGAGTTGGTGAGTTTGGTGGAGTTTTTGGTGGATTTGGAGAGGAGTTTGGTGATTGTTGAGTGCTGTACTGTGTGTGTAAGTAGTCTTGTCATATTTGTAGTATTGTTTTTTCACAGTTTGTCTACTTTTTTGTCCTTGTTTTTTTTTTACAGTCTTTTGTCATTGTTTGTGAGTGAGTGAGTGAGCGTGTGTGTTGGCTGTGTGGTGTGTAGTAGTAGGAGTAGTGGAGGAGTGTGTTTTGTGTTTTGATTTTTCAGTGTTTTTTGTCGTTTGTCATGTCAGACTCAGAGGTCAGTGTGGTGGCGGAGGTTAGTGAGGTGGAGGCTGGTAGTGAGGTGGAGGCTGGTAGTGAGGTGGAGGCTGGTAGTGAGGTGGAGGCTGTTAGTGAGGTGGAGGGGGGTAGTGAGAGGGAGGAGGTTAGTGAGGAGGAGGAGGAGGAGGGGGTGCCTGTTGCTGTATTTTCCAGTGATAGTGATGGTGTTGTGGCTCCGCAGCCACGCACCACTACCAAGACTGGCAGGAATATTAAGTTCAGCTATGCTGAAAACATGGCTTTGGTGCGTGAGCTGATGAAGCACCATCGCCAATTGTTTGGTCAGGATGCTGGCAAGGTGTCCTCCCGCAGGAAGTCTGTCCTGTGGGGGCAAGTAATACTTGCCGTGAATAGTGAGGGTGTGGTGAGACGGACTGAGGACACGTGCCGCAAGAGGTTTTATGATATAAAGCGGCGTGTCAAGGCCAAGATGGCCAAAGAGGCCAAATCTGCACGAAAAACCGGAGGTGGCCCCCCTTTCCGGCCCACCTATCGGGACTGGGAGGAGCCTGTGCGGGCATTGATTCCTGCCGAAGTGGTGTCTGCTACTCATGTCCGGGATTCGGACCGACCCACGCAGGATGGTAAGTTTGATTTGTTAGATTTTTATTTAAATGTCCTCTAAATGTTGTAAATGTCATTTTTAAAGGGTAAAGGATGCATAAATCGTGTTTCACATATTTCAGGCCTATGCACCCTTAAGGTGTGTTTGTGTTTCGAATTTGCTTTTTTCACCTTGCATTGGCTGTTTGGTAAATTTAATATTGCGCAAAAACATGTGCAATGGCTGCTGTTTTTTTTTTTTTTTTTTTTAAATATTTTTGGCGATATTGCTTGGACATCTGTGTTGTATGCTTATTTTAAAAATATTTTTAGATTTATTTACTTCTGAAAAACGGTGCAATTATTTCAACATTACATTTTTAAAACATTTGCAAGTAGTCAATCTCTGCAATATCTGAGGCATAATTCTCAAATGTAACAGATTTATTGTGTGCAACATCATGTACATTTGGATATACAACACAAAATAATGAAGCTTGAAGCTCTTAATCAGAAATTATTTGTTTATCCAATACCTAATAGATGGTTACAGTACACTAAGGCTTTGCAGTTATAATTTTTACACAACGCATGGTAATAATGTTTGGTCCACTTTTTCAACAGTCCCACAGACCAGCCGGCCAGACAGGCCTCAGACAAGTCAGGATGAGGCTGGGATTGCAGGTAAGACTTCACTGTAGTCACATATTCTGAAAACACATAGAAGTACAAAATATTAATGTTTATATTTTCACATAGGTTCTGCTTCTGGAAGCCGACCTCCTGTAAGGCGCACATCACAGGGCTCGGGCCACTTACCCAGGAGGCCAAGTAATACACGGCGTCTTGGCACGGAATCTGCGGCTCCATCATCCCCACCCAGGCGACGCATTTCGGCAGTGTCACCCCAGCCACCACTGGCACTATTGGCGAGTTCGCAGAGTGATGAGCCCCGATCACCTCAGTTATCTGGTGAGTAAAAACAGAAATTAAACACATAGGCAATAATATACACAGTACAGTTAATATGTTGTTAGTTGGTTTTGAGATTACATGTTTTCCAGAACAAGCAATGTGATGTTACGTCTTCAATTGCTAAAGGTGAAAATGTTTTTTTTTAAAAGGTCTTAGTGGATGATCTCGCCAACATCATTTTTAATAAATAACAGACATTTGTTTAAAATTTGCCCACACACGTGCACATTAAAATAAAATACCAATAAAATTCCTAAACAAAAACAGCATCCACAACATTATATTGTTCACACATCTCCCCTGTCCAGTATGTAGATGGCTTACTTGCTCCGCTCATCTGGACTATCCAGGTAAGTAGTCTATATCGTGGTCAGGGGAGGTGATATAACACTGTAATGCTGTGGAGGGGAGGTAGTTAGGTGTGGATTATGCAAATCTGTCTATGTGGCCGCCTGTGTTGGTATATATGTTTTTGAACAAAAAAAACATTATAAGTTTTGAAAAACAACGCCAAAAACTATACAAATGGAGTATTATGAATGTAGTAATGTGTAGAAGTAGCCTTTAAACAAATTGACAAATAAACATTGCATGTTGGCCACCCCATACAGAGCCCAGCTTGATGGCCGACGTGGACCAGCAGGGACAAGACCAACAGGCAACCATCACACTGCAACTTACACCTGTTGACCCAAGCCAGCCAATACAGCTGCAGGATATCCCCCAAGCCTCCATCAGTCCACAACTGGCACAAGCTCCGCCCCCAACCCAAATACCAGATGACTTTTGGGCCAGTTGGACAAGCCAACAGGCCCAAAGCAATGCCAGCCTGACCGCACATACACAACACCTTGCCAGTCTGCCCCATCATCTACCGCGCATTAGTCGCAACTCGGGCAGACTGATTGTACAAGTAGGGCGAATGGCAACCTCAATGGAGCAAATAAGGGCTGACAACAGCCAAATGCTTGCTCATTTAACGCGCATCATAGATGAGCAACAGCGCCATCAGCAGGCACTCGTTCAGCTCATTCAGCACAACCAGGTTGTGAATGAGTCGTTATCCCGGATTGTAGCCAGCCACACTGCAACCAACACTCAACTGATTGCAAGCATTAATAATTTGAGCAGCAATATTACATTGATGGGAGCTCACCAAGTAACCTCCAGCTCGGGGACCACGACCCCTATCCAAACGCCAGTAACCTCCCCTGTTCGGCGTTCCTCCAGAGCACGTGCCAGTGAGCCAGCACAAAGCACAGCACCCAGCACACACAAGCGGAAAAAATAACCCCAATGTGATTTGCAAAATAAAAATTTGTATTTGACAAACACACAACTTCCTGTGTCCGTCTCAAACATTGTCGAAGCTGCTCTGTATGTATGTATGTTTTTCATGGGTAATGACTGAAAATGTATTTTTAGCATAAACTAAGTACAATGTACACACCACTATAAACAACAAACAGTAAGTAACAAAACACACAATAGAAAGTAGTGCAAAGTGTTTAGTCAAGGATAATTACAGCCTACTAAAACTGACCTGAAAAATAGCGCAGGATCACTTCTTGCCGTACCTGCCTCCCTACATATGTACTCACACTGTCACCAGATGGGTCTAACTCCTCTGCTTGCTGACTGCTTTCTCCCTCATCATGTGCCAGATGTTGGTTTAAACACAGATTATGGAGAAAACAGCAGCAGAACACAATTCTAGTCACCTTTGAGGGACTATACAACAAAAGGCCTGCAGATTTATCCAGACACCGAAACCGTGACTTCAGCACACCAAAACATCTTTCTATCACATTCCGCGTAGCCTTATGTGCATGATTGTAACTGTGTTCAGCAGGAGAATCAGGTTGGGACAATGGAGTAAGGAGCCAAGAGTAGCAGCCGTAACCCCCATCACCTGAAAAACAGATATAGTCAACATTAGTACATATGTTAGATTATTCTTTCACCTAATCAAAACTCGAGTTTGTGGTTAAAAGACATACACACAAAACATTTTAAACATACCCAACAGCCAGCCATCAGGCATTTGTCCGTCCTCAAATTTATCGAAGAGCGATGACTGACTGAGGATGAAGGAGTCATGGCAGCCACCAGGGTAACCTGCAACAACACTCATAATTTTTATGTTTGCATCACAGACCACCTGGACATTAGTTGATTGTGCCAGATGCCTATTAGTATATATATATATTGGCGGCCCTTAGGTGATCTCAGCTGAACGTGTGTGCAATCTATGGCCCCCAGCACATTGGGCATGCCAGCAAGCTCATAGAAAGCTACCCTGACAGCACTCCACTCCGACTCCTCGGTAGGGAAGCAGATTGAGGCATTAATGTGTGGCTCCAACACATCCAAAACCTGAGTGGACATTAAACAAGCTAAGGTGAGTGTCATGTTAGGTATTCTCTACAATACTGTGTTGTTTGTACTTACAGAAGCAACACTTAGACATAACCGCCTATGTATTTTTAGACTCACCTGAATCAAATATCTGGAAAAGGTGGGCTGTGAGATACCAATGACGTCACCTGCCACAGCCTGGAAGCTCCCAGTAGCCATAAAGTGTAACACAGCCAGGAGTTTGTGTAGGCCTGAGACAGAGCGAGAGCGTGCTGTCTCAGGGTCTATGCCCAGTTTGACAAGGTCATACAGGTGGAAAATGTTGGTTCTATTTAGGCGGAACATCTGTATGACCCTATCATCGGACAATGCATTTAAGTTTAAACGCCCTCTAAAAAAACGAGGCTGGCGCAGCCTCCGCGGTACCTGGACAACCTGTTGACCATGTTCACTTACCTGGGCCTGATTCCTGGAAGCCTCATGGAGCAGTCTAAGGTATCCCACAGCAAACCAAAAATCATTGGCACACACCACAGCCGCCATTTCAGAGTGAGAGAAGTTCAAAATGTGCCTGGAACACTTTTATAGGGCCAAACATTCAGGTGTGAGTAATGGATAATTGAGTACACATGTAAACACGCTTTTCAAATGCTGGCGCGTTTTTTTTTAGGAAAAAATTACGATGTGTAATTTTTCGCGGCCGCGAATGCATTTTCACGGCAGCAATTACAATTACGAATGGATAGTAAATGACCGAGATTCATATCTAAACAGGCGTAATTTGACCGATGGTGTATTCATTCGTAATTTTTTACTTGGACTTGCAAAAAATTACGAATGCCCTCATCTCTGCCGTGATTAGTGTTTAGTAAATTACCGAGATGACACTTTGATGAAAAAACGGCATCTCGGTCAAAATCGGGAGCTTAGTAAATTTACCCCGATGTGAGGAGGGGAATAGAGGCAGCAGGAAGCCACAAACTGAGAGTTGTATAGTGGGAAGAGCAGGGTCCCTGGGGGACCAAAAAGGGGTCCGGCCACTACACAAGTGCGTCAGGGAAGCAAGATTTGACTATATACTGATCTCCAACCAACGTAAATTAACGAACAACTATCATTGTATTTTACCATCCTCATCCCGTAGCAAAGCACAGGTATTCAGCTATCTACAATGTTATTTATACTGAGTGTTTAAGATTTACATTTATTTTTGTAAACAGACATTCTTAAAATCCCGGGCATCGCCGGGTACTCCAGCTAGTGTGCAATAACTATAAGTCACCGTGAGCACGGCGGGTACCAAGTCCTCAGAGACTTGAGTATGCGCAGTAGACTCTGGCTGCACTGCACTGCAGAGATGAGGGGGCCTGCATGGAGTTTGAAACACAGGCCCCCTCCTCTCTTATATGTACTTATTTGCAATAAACATTGCATTCTTCTCCTCAGGGTTATAGCGGGTCATTCCGAGTTGATCGCTAGCTGCATTTGTTCGCAGCGCAGCGATTAGGCTAAACAATGGCAGTTCTGCGCATGCGTATGCCGGGCAATGTGCACGTGCGACGTATGGGCATAACGAATACAGTTCTGCACAGGGTCTAGCGATGCATTTCAGTCGCACTGCTTGCCGCAGAGTGATTGACATGAAGTGGACATTTCTGGGTGGCAACTGACCATTTTCAGGGAGTGTTCGGAAAAACGCAGGCGTGCCAGGAAAAAAGCAGGCGTGGCTGGGCGAATGCTGGGCAGATTTGTGATGTCAAATCCGGAACTGAATAGTCTGAAGTGATCGCAAGCACTGTGTAGGTTTTGAGCTACTCTGAAACTACACAAAAAAATGTTTTTAGCCGCTCTGCGATACAACCGTTCACACTTTTGCTAAACTAAAATACACTCCCAGTGGGCGGCGACATAGCGTTTGCACGGCTGCTAAAAACTGCTAGCGAGCGATCAACTCGGAATAAGGCCCATAGTACATACTGTATTACTATTGCCCTCTAGTGGTTGTATTAACTTTCTTTCTATGTAATCTTGGCGTTGGTGTTCATTCACACATTGCTAGGTTACCGCTGGGCATGATAAGAGTGGCAAGGAGTGCAGGTCGCAGCATTGTGACACAATGGCCTCTCTCTATAGACATAAGACACGTTTGCTTTACTGTTTGTCCTGATGAAAGTTTTGAAAATAAAATGAAAACATTGACCGAGATTTTGGTGGCCATGGAGTCAAAAAGTGCTGCAGCATATTTTCTTCTACATATATATATATATATATATATATATATACCCAAAGCAGTTGGTCCAAAGTCATGGAAAATCTTAATTTTAAAGCTGGGTACACACAAGACCACTTGCAAACGATGCAATGTCATCAACAATTTCCCTTGAACTTCCGAACAAATGATATAGGGCTCGATTCAGACCAGATCACTGCTGTGCTTTTTTTGCACAGCGGGCGATTATCGATAGACTGCGCATGTGGGATCCGGTCTGAAGATAGACAGTGTCTAGGTCGACAATGTTTAAGTCGACCACTATAGGTCGACAGTCACTAGGTTGACAGGGTCAGAAGGTCGACAGGGTCAGAAGGGCGACATGTTCTAGGTCGACATGAGGTTTTTTTTAAAAATACTTTTCTTTAAAACTTTTTCATACTTAACGATCACGTGGACTACAATTGGAACGGTAATCTGTGCCGAGCGAAGCGAGGCACCTTGCCCGAAGCATGGCGAGCGAAGCGAGCCATGTGAGGGGACGCGGTGCATTAATTGAGGTTCCCGGTCACTCTATGAAGAAAACAACACCAAAAAAACATAAAAAACTCATGTCGACCTTTTGACCTGTTGACCTAGAACATGTCGACCTAAAACATGTCGACCTTCTGACCCTGTCGACCTAGTGCCAGTTGACCTATAGTGGTCAACCTAAATATTGTCGACCTAGACACTGTCGATCTAATGATCCACACCTGCGCATGCATATGCACCGCAATGCACACGCGCGTCGCCAAACAACAAGAGACATCGCCGAACAGCAACAGGCTGTTGCGAAAATTTCAATTACACAGCCATTCGCAGGGAGTGGCAGGGAAAACGCAGGCGTGCCCAAGCGTTTTCAGAGAGGGTGTGTGACGTCAGCTCCGAACCCGATCAGCCTGTTCTCCTCGCACTGTAAGAGTAAATCCTGGGCTGCGCACAGACTGCACACAGTGGAAAAATCATTAGATGGAGAGTGAGGTGTGAATGGATTTGCAGCTGTCTGCTGACTGAGGGAGTTTTTGCAACTCGGCGTACACATGGGATCACACATTTGTATGACGAATATACACTCCCCTTGGGTGGTGACTATCTGAACGCAGGACAACAAATTTAGCAGCCCAGTGATCAGGTCTGAATCACCCCCATAGTGCATACACATTGTGGTCACATCCAGGAGTATGCTGCTGTTAATAATATTTATATATCTTCCTGCATGTTCAAAAGATCAGAGGAGTGACCAACGACCAGCGGGAACGCGCATCGGCATCGTGATAGTGCGTATATGGACGATTTGAAAGATTTGCCATTCCGATCAATCGGAAACATCCAAATCGTTCATAATATCGTCTTGTGTGTACGCACCTTAAGGTAAAAATGTTGGGATAAGGTGGGTAATTCAGAGTTGATCGCAGCAGCAAATTTGTTAGCAGTTGGGCAAAACCATATGCACTGCAGGGGAGGCAGATATAACATGTGCAGAGAGAGTTACGCTAGCTATACATCAGACCAACTTCAGACCAACTTTTCTCCAACACTCCAAACTTCCAACCATCCAACTTGTCTGTTCAACTAAAACAGTGCTCCACACATCTAACCAACTTTTCATCAGTGCTCCACACATCTAACCAACTTTTCACTAGACCAACCAACCTGCCAAATTCTGTTCAACTTGTGATGTCACCGAAGTAGGCGGACAGTGCCTGCCTACAGTAGAGGTAGAGCCCCTTACACACGTCGCCAAGTAGAGCACCTTACACGCATTTACACCAAGTAGAGTCCCTTACGCGCATTACGCCAAAGTAGAGCCCCTTACGTGCATTACACCAAGTAGAGCCCCTTACACGCACTACACCAAGTAGAGCCCCTTACAAGCCCCTTACAAGCATTTTTTTACGCCAAGTAGAGCTCCTTACACATATTACGCCAAGTAGTGCCCCTTACACGCATTACACCAAGCAGTGCCCCTTATACGCATTACACCAAGTAGAGCCCCTTACATGCACTACACCAAGTAGAGCCCCTTACACGCATTGAGCCAAGTAGAGCCCCTTACACTAGGGGTTCTCAAACTGGGGTGCTGCGGGACACTTGCAGAAGTGCCTCAGGTTGGTGGTCCAGGAGCAATTCAAACTATTTATTGGCAATGTAATAGGCAAAACTTGTGTTAGTGGCTGCCAATCATAAAATATGTGGACAAACGGAAGCAAATCTTGTCCCTCATCACATAACTAAACCTAAGGATGACATATAAAAATAATGTACTTAATTTTAATATTTTTTTTTCTACATTTCTCAATAAGAAACTTTTGGCCTAAGGGTGCCGTGAAAAAAATTCTGATACTCTATGGCACAGTGATTCCAAAAAGTTTGGAAACCACTGCCTTACATGCATTACACCAAGTAGAGCCCCTTGCACGCATTATACCAATTAGAAGTTGGAGGTCTTTTAGTTATTTAAATAAAAATTTCAATAAGAACGCAGACAATCAGGTGAACGGACCCACTGCTACAGGTCAATTTTACATGTTCCATTCCCTGCTGCCATTTTTCCTACAAGGGATACTGGGCTGACGGGAGCCCTGGCACCAATGGACTGGCGATGGTGGTGATTGTGGGGGTAGGTGTGCCAGGTGATCATGGGGGTAGTATGCAGGAATTTGACACAAAGGTGCTGGTGATTGCGGGGAGGGGGGGGGGGGGGGAAACGATGTTGGCTAGGTGCAATGTTGGACATAATGGAGGGCTCAATGCCAGCTGACAGGGGCAGCACAGCAGGTGTGGTGGATTGTTGCGGATGCCCCTGGTCCTCGTCCCATCTCCTGCACTAACGCTGCCACCGCTATGGAACCGTGGCGGCAGGTGAAGGTGGCCGAGGGCAAGGGTGCCGCAATTGTGGAGGTGCCACAATCGTGGGTGGGGTAGCACGGAGGTGCCGCAATTGCGGGTGGTGGCATGCAGGGATACCGTGATTGCGGGTGGGGATGTACAGGGTTGCCGCATTCGCGGGTGGTGGGGTATGGGGATCACCATACGTATGGCAGCAGGTGAAGGTGGCCGCGGGTGAGGCTGCCGCAGGAGGGAGGTAGGGGGGGGGTGTGCCACAATCGCGGGTGGTGGGGTGTTTCGCCGCGATCGCGGGTGAGCCGGTGGAAATGCACTGTGGTCATAAATGCCGACAAGAGGTAAGTGCAGAGTGATCACCAGGGAGGAGGGGCAGTGCCAGCCTAGGGGACACCGTGATCGCTGGTGCCGGTGAGGGGGGAGATGTGGCAGTGAGACATGCGGCTATAAGTCCGGTCCTCTCCCCACTCCACTGCTGCTGATGCTTGGCTGACAGGGGTATCCCAACAATAATGAACAGCAGCAGTCCGGGAGCAGCTCCAGTCTCTTGTTAGTAAGGCAGCGGCAACTGCAGCTTTGTGAGGGTAGCCGGGTCTAAGCTCTCGTTCAACGTTGACATCCTATCAGACTCACTGCCTCCGGATGGCTCCCGCACCACTGCCGCTGCTGCCCCTGGTTCTGCAGTCGCCTCCGCTGCCTGCATGACAGGGGCAGACTGCCCCCCTGCAGTGCACATGGTTTTGCCCAACTGCTAACAAATTTGCTGCTATGATCAGGTCTGAATTACCTCCAAGGTTCCGAACCACCGGAGCGCCTCCTCTAATAACTAATTAGGCAATTGGAAGGGTCCGATAATCTTAATTAGTCCAATTACATGTCAATTATTGTGGTAAAAAAAAGACTCAAATTACTCCCAAATAAACTTTTTCGTTACTTTATGCACCCCAAAATTAATTACAGTGTCTATTTTAACAAAAAATAATTGCTTTATATTTAAATTTCTTTATATTTTTTTGCAAAAAAAATAAAATGACCTCAAATTAACCCCAAATTACCTTTATTTGTCTACTTTTTTTTATACATGCTGTAAATGAAAATATTTGCTTTATATAATTTTCTTACGTTGCACAAAGCATTTTTTTTTTAAATATTTTTCTTTGGGACAGTAATAAACATTATTACATTTTTTACGGTATAGGCTGTTCCCAAGTTTGCAACCATTTTCTTACAATCGAACATTGATGCTATCGGGCATAGCAGCGCTAATAGAAAAATGGTCACGATAGCTGTTTTAATTTTAGATGTACAATGAATGCGGCTAATTGGATATGCCCCTTAAAGTGGCCACTCCGGTCAATCCTCCTGAGTGAATGGAGGTTTAATATTTTAAACATGACTACAGTGAAGGACCGTTTTAAGGGCCTGGCAAGCCGTGTGTTCAACGGGGCGCTTGCGACCACTGTTTGCATAGTATTTCTCTTACGTCCTAGAGGATGCTGGGGACTCCATAAGGACCATGGGGTATAGACGGGCTCCGCAGGAGACATGGGCACTACAAAGAACTTTTAGTATGTGTGTGCACTGGCTCCTCCCTCTATGCCCCTCCTCCAGACATCAGTTAGATTTTGTGCCCAGAGGAGATAGGGTTCATTACAGAGGAGCTCTCCAGAGTTTCTCTAATAAAGAATTTTGTTAGGTTTTTTATTTTCAGGGAGCACTGCTGGCAACAGGCTCCCTGCATCGTGGGACTGAGGAGAGAGAAGCAGACCTACTTAAATGATAGGCTCTGCTTCTTAGGCTACTGGATACCATTAGCTCCAGAGGGAGTCGGAACTCTGGTTTCACCCCGCCGTTCGTCCCAGAGCCGCGCCGCCGTCCTCCTCGCAGAGCCGGAAGATAGAAGCCGGGTGAGTATAAGAAGAAAAGAAGACTTCAAGGTGGCAGAAGACTTCAGATCTTCACTAAGGTAAGCGCGAAGCGGTAACGCTGCGCGCCATTGCTCCCACACATTACACACACAGAACAGACACTGATGGGTGCAGGGCGCAGGCGGGGCGCCCTGGGCAGCAATAAACCTCGGGACTGGCAATAATGGGTGCATTAGGCTGCGGAGGCAGTAAATGAAGAGATCCCCCGCCATTTTTTGTATATTGAAGCGGGTACAACAAAAGAGAAATATGCTCTGCGCTCCAGATTTATTAGTAGTTAATTAAATGATAAATTAATTAATTAAGTGCAGTCTAGCAGGGTGAATAATTGACTCAATGCAACTATTTTATATCACAAATGTTTATATCAAATTATTAAACTCAACAAATACAAAGAATCGGTTTACATAGAAAACATATTAAAAAGACACGTATATCCTAACTTTATAATGTGCACATTAAAGAATAATAATGTGTCTAGCCTAAAAATGTGCTGGTTCTAACAACAGACTGTAAACTCACTGTTGATTTAAACAGGGAAAAGCTCTTTATAGTATCAACTTCTAAAAACACTGGCGTCCCAAATTTCTTTATATTATTTTTTTATATATTTTATATACATCTTATATATTCTTTATATTTTTTCATAGTTTTTTTTATGTATTAGTATATAACATTGTGCAGTGATCGATACTGGTTATCATGTAAAATATAAACATAAAACAAAATACAGCAAATTAAATTGTTTAGTATTGGTTATAAGTATGAACTCTATATCCATTGTTTTGCGGATTAGAGAGGGTTAAGTTTCCACCACCCTCTTTTCTCTGCTCACTCTTTAAAGCTTTAATTATTGGCGAATAAATCTAAAATACTTTATCAGATGTTTAATTCTGTGATCAGAAAATAGAAAAATGATTGACTCAATGTTCCTTAAATCATGTATGTATTATAGTTAAATGACGGATATTTTAAATACACCCATTTCATAGTTTTTGAGTATTATGTGCTTAAACAACATTTTAATTTTTAATTGATACACCGGATTTCATTCAAGTAATTAGTTGGGTATAAATAACCCAGCTCTCAACAGGAAGGCATTCGTCTTGAGGAAGTCTCCGGTTGCTAGGAGACGAAACGCGTTGACGCCCCTTTCTCACATCTGAGTGTGATTGATTGAACATTAACACAGCACGGATCAGCTCTTTATGTTTGAAATTCCCGCACTCCGCTGGTTACCTACAGTATAGCCATTCCAACTTGGTACAGCCACAGCCGCAGCTGCTTTTGGAGAAACAGACCCGCGAGACGGATATCCACGGACCCCCGCAGTGAGGTCGAGTCAGTGCCGGCTAAGTGGAGCCATACAGCCATTTATCCACGGACCCCCGCAGTGAGGTTGAGTCAGCGCTGGCCAAGTGGAGCTATACAGCCATTCATCCACGGACCCCCGCAGTGAGGTCGAGTCAGTGCCGGCTAAGTTGTAGCCACACAGCCATTCACCGAATTATCCATCATACGGGTGACGTCCTCCGCTGTGAATTTTCTGGAGTCAGCTACATTCCGTTGAGGACTGACGGCCCTGAATTTAGCTACATTATATCACAAGCGGGTCAGTTTCACATTGATCATCAGAGACACTAATTGCAGCACCTTGTCTCACCCCGTGTAATTTCACACAGGACCCTGCAGCATCACTCAGGAACCAGCACGGTGGTAACTATCACGGCATATATACCTAAAGTAACTTTAACCTATTGCAGAGTCATACCATCTATAATCACACTGGGACGCCAGTGTTTTTAGAAGTTGATACTATAAAGAGCTTTTCCCTGTTTAAATCAACAGTGAGTTTACAGTCTGTTGTTAGAACCAGCACATTTTTAGGCTAGACACATTATTATTCTTTAATGTGCACATTATAAAGTTAGGATATACGTGTCTTTTTAATATGTTTTCTATGTAAACCGATTCTTTGTATTTGTTGAGTTTAATAATTTGATATAAACATTTGTGATATAAAATAGTTGCATTGAGTCAATTATTCACCCTGCTAGACTGCACTTAATTAATTAATTTATCATTTAATTAACTACTAATAAATCTGGAGCGCAGAGCATATTTCTCTTTTGTTGTACCTATATTCTTTCAGTCTAACCAGCTGTTTTTGCTCAGCAGCTCCTTAGCTTTTATACTTCTTTGAAATTTTTCAATTTATTAACCCAATTATACAAAGCGCCAGGTTATACAGTTTGAGAAATCATCTCCAGCTGTATAGACATTTTTTTGCATATTGAAGCGGGACCGAAGCCCGCCGCTGGAGGGGGCGGAGCTTGATCCTTCAGCACTAACAGCGCCATTTTCTCCACAGAACGCTGCAGAGAAGCTGGCTCCCCGGACTCTCCCCTGCTGAACTCGGTGACAGAGGGCTGAAAAAGGGGGGGGGGGGGCATTTTCAAGGCGCAGTGAGTGTTATACACTGATTATTAATAAAAAGCGCTATCTGGGTTGTATTCCAGTATCAGTTGGCGCTGGGTGTGCGCTGGCAGACTCTCTCTCTGTCTCTCCAAAGGGCCTTGTTGGGGAATTGTTCCCTTATAGATATATCCCTGTGTGTGTGGGGGTGTCGGTACGTGCGTGTCGGCATGTCTGAAGCGGAAGGCTCGTCCAAGGAGGAGGTGGAGCAAATGAGTGTGGTGTCTCGGTCGGCAACGCCGACTCATAATTGGATGGACATGTGGCATATGTTAAATGCGAGTGTGGCCTCATTACATAAGAGACTGGACCTGGCAGAGTCCAGGGAGAAAGCAGGGAGTCAATCCACAGGTTGGTCTGGGGCACAGGGCCCGTCTGGGTCTCAAAAACGTCCCCTATCCCAAATAGTAGACACTGATACCGACACGGATTCTGATTCCAGTGTCGACTACGATGATGCTAGATTGCACCCAATGGTGGCTAAAGGTATTCAGTGTATGATTATTGCAATGAAAGAGGTTTTGCATATCACGGATGACCCCTCTGTCCCTGACACGAGGGTCTGCATGTATAAGGAAAAGAAACCTGAGGTAACCTTTCCCCCATCTCATGAGCTTAACGAGTTGTTTGAAAAAGCTTGGGAAACTCCAGATAAAAAACTGCAGATTCCCAAAAGGATTCTTATGGCGTATCCTTTCCCTGCACAGGACAGGGTACGGTGGAAATCCTCGCCCAGGGTGGACAAGGCTTTGACACGCCTGTCCAAGAAGGTGGCGCTACCGTCTCCGGATACGGCAGCCCTCAAGGATCCTGCTGATCGCAGACAGGAGACTACTTTAAAATCTATTTATGCGCATACAGGTGTTTTGCTCAGATCGGCAATAGCATCGGCATGGGTATTTAGCGCAGTTGCAGCATGGATAGATACCTTGTCAGATGGCCTTGATACCCTGGACAGGGATACCATTTTATTAACATTGGCCCACATTAAAGACACAGTCTTATTTATGAGGGACGCTCAAAGAGACGTTGGGCTGCTGGGTTCCAGAGCCAATGCCATTGCTATTTCTGCGAGACGAGCTCTATGAACCTGCCAATGGACGGGTGATGCAGACTCCAAGAAACATATGGAGGTTTTACCTTACAAGGGTGAAGTGTTGTTTGGGGAGGGGCTCGCGGACCTGGTTGCCACAGCTACCTCGGGTAAATCTACCTTTTTACCTTTTGTTCCCCAACAGCAAAAGAAAACTCCACAGTATCAGATGCATTCCTTTCGGTCACATAAGGCCAGAAGAGGTCGGGGCTCCTCCTTCCTTGCCAGAGGTAAGGGTAAGGGAAAGAGAACACCTGCATTGGCTAGTTCCCAGGAGCAGAAGTCCTCCCCGGCTTCTACAAAATCCACCGCATGATGCTGGGGCTCCCCTGAGGGAGTCCGCACCAGTGGGGGCACGTCTTCGACTTTTCAGCCACATCTGGGTTCTTTCAGAGGTGGATCCTTGGGCAATCGAAATTGTTTCCCAAGGCTACAAGCTGGAATTCGAAGAGGTGCCCCCACGCCGATTTTTCAAGTCGGCCTTGCCAGCTTCGCCACCGGAGAGGGAAGTAGTGTTAGCTGCAATTCAAAAGCTGTGTCAACAGCAAGTGGTGGTCAAGGTTCCCCCGGTTCAACAGGGAAAAGGGTATTATTCAACCCTGTTTGTGGTCCCGAAGCCGGATGGTTCGGTCAGACCCATTTTAAATCTAAAATCCCTAAACCTGTACTTGAAAAAGTTCAAATTCATGATGGAATCACTCCGAGCGGTAATATCCAGCCTGGAAGGGGGGATTTTATGGTGTCACTAGACATAAAGGATGCATACCTTCATGTCCCCATATATCCCCCTCATCAGGAGTACCTGAGATTTGCTGTACAGGACTGTCATCACCAGTTTCAGACGTTGCCGTTTGGGCTTTCCACGGCCCCGAGGATTTTCACCAACGTAATGTCAGAGATGATGGTGCTCCTGTGCAGGAAGGGAGTCACAATTATCCCATACTTGGACGATCTCCTGATAGCTGTTGAAAGTGCTGCAACAGCACGGTTGGATTCTCAATCTGCCAAAGTCACAATTGATTCCAACGACTCGGCTATCGTTCCTAGGCATGATTCTGGACACGGAACAAAAGAGGGTTTTTCTCCCATTGGAAAAAGCCCAGGATCTCCAGACCATGGTCAGAGACCTGCTAAAACCAAAAAGAGTGTCTGTTCATCAATGCACTCGAGTTCTGGGAAAAATGGTGGCAGCCTACGAGGCCATCCCCTTCGGCAGGTTTCATGCGAGGACTTTCCAGTGGGATCTTCTGGACAAGTGGACCGGGTCTCATCTACAAATACATCAGAGAATATCCCTGTCCCCCAGGGCCAGGGTGTCTCTCCTGTGGTGGCTGCAGAGTGCTCACCTCCTAGAGGGTCGCAGGTTCGGCATTCAAGACTGGGTTCTGGTGACCACGGACGCGAGCCTCCGAGGATGGGGAGCAGTCACACAAGGAAGAAATTTTCAGGGACTATGGTCAAGCCAGGAGGCTTGTCTACACATCAACATACTGGAGTTGAGGGCCATATACAATGGCCTACGACAAGGGGAGAATCTTCTTTGGGGCCTCCTGGTTCTGATTCAATCGGACAACGTCACAGCCGTGGCTCATGTAAACCGCCAAGGCGGGACAAGGAGCAGAGTGGTGATGGCGGAAGCCACCATGATTCTTCGCTGGGCGGAAAATCACGTAAGCACTCTGTCAGCTGTCTTCATTCCGGGAGTGGACAACTGGGAAGCAGACTTCCTCAGCAGACACGATCTCCATCCAGGAGAGTGGGGACTTCATCAAGAAGTTTTTGCAGAGATAACAAGTCTTTGGGGAATTCCTCAAATAGACATGATGGCGTCACGCCTCAACAAGAAGCTTCGGAGGTATTGTACCAGGTCACAGGACCCTCAGGCAGTAGCAGTAGACGCTCTAGTGACACCATGGGTGTTTTGGTCGGTCTATTTGTTTCCTCCTCTTCCTCTCATCTCAAAAATATTGAGACTCATAAGACAAAGGAGAGTGCAGGCAATACTCATTGTTCCAGATTGGCCTCGAAGGGCCTGGTACTCAGATCTTCAGGAAATGCTCACAGAAGATCCGTGGCCTCTTCCTCTCAGAGAGGACCTGTTACAGCAGGGGCCATGTGTGTTCCAAGACTTACCGCGGTTACATTTGACGGCATGGCGGTTGAGCGCCGCATCCTAGCTGACAAAGGTATTCCGGAGAAAGTCATCCCAACTCTACTAAAGGCTAGGAAGGAGGTGACGGCAAAGCATTATCACCGTATCTGGAGGAAATATTTTCTTGGTGTGAAGCCAAGAATGCTCCTACGGAAGATTTCCATCTGGGCCGATTTCTCCACTTTCTACAGACAGGAGTGGATATGGGCCTGAAGTTAGGCTCCATTAAGGTACAGATTTCGGCCTTATCTATCTTCTTTCAGAGGGAATTGGCTTCTATCCCAGAAGTCCAGACGTTTGTGAAGGGAGTGCTGCATATCCAGCCCCCTTTTGTGCCCCCAGTGGCACCGTGGGACCTTGAGAAGTCTCACTGGTTTGAACCTCTTCAAACAGTTGAATTAAAATTTCTCACGTGGAAGGTGGTCATGTTATTGGCCTTGGCATCTGCAAGGCGGGTGTCCGAATTGGCGGCCTTGTCCCACAAGAGCCCCTGTTTGATTTTCCATGTGGATAGAGCTGAGTTGAGGACACGTCCTCAATTTTTGCCTAAGGTGGTTTCTTCTTTTCACATGAACCAACCTATTGTGGTGCCTGTGGCTACGGGTGACTTGGAGGACTCCAAGTCCCTGGATGTGGTCAGGGCCTTAAAGATTTATGTAGCCAGGATGGCTAGGGTTAGGAAAACAGAGGCTCTGTTTGTCCTGTATGCAGCCAACAAGGTTGGCGCTCCTGCTTCTAAGCAGACTATTGCTCGCTGGATCTGTAACACGATTCAGCAGGATCATTCTACGGCTGGAGTGCCATTGCCAAGTTCTGTAAAGGCCCATTCCACTAGGAAGGTGGGCTCTTCTTGGGCGGCTGCCCGAGGCGTCTCGGCATTACAGCTTTGCCGAGCAGCAACTTGGTCGTGTTCAAACACTTTTGCAAAATTCTACAAGTTTGATACCCTGGCTGAGGAGGACCTTGCGTTTGCTCAGTCGGTGCTGCAGAGTCATCTGCACTCTCCCGCCCGGTTTGGAGCTTTGGTGTAAACCCCATGGTCATTACGGAGTCCCCAGCATCCTCTAGGACGTAAGAGAAAATAAGATTTTAAACCTACCGGTAAATATTTTTCTCCTAGTCCGTAGAGGATGCTGGGCGCCCGTCCCAGTGCGGACTAAATCTGCAAGACTTGTATATAGTTGTTGCTTACATAAGGGTTATGTTACAGTTGGAATCGGTCTTTGACTGATACTGTTTGTTGTTCATACTGTTAACTGGTTGCGTATATTCCAGGTTGTATGGTATGATTGGTGTGGGCTGGTATGAATCTTACCCTTAGTTTAACAAAATCTTTTCCTCATATTGTCCATCTCCTCTGGGCACAGTTCTCTAACTGAGGTCTGGAGGAGGGGCATAGAGGGAGGAGCCAGTGCACACCCATACTAAAAGTTCTTTGTAGTGCCCATGTCTCCTGCGGAGCCCGTCTATACCCCATGGTCCTTACGGAGTCCCCAGCATCCTCTACGGACTAGGAGAAAAAGATTTACCGGTAGGTTTAAAATCTTATTTTCATGCGGTCTGGCCTTCCGCATGAAATACTATTGAATGGGCGCCACCAGAGGATACAGTTTTCAAGGATGCTAGAGATGGTGGTGGCCATTTTGGGAGGGACATCCAGTGGCACTGAGAGGGGGGGGGGGGGGGAGGGTACAAATTACCTGGGCCTAGGTCTCATAGAGGAGCCCAGTGGGGGCCCAAGTCCACACCTCCTTTCATTAGGCCATGCCCCCTCACAAGTATCTGGGCCCAGTCAGACTCTCTAGTCTCTACTGCCCTGGCTGGGAGGCATGCTATGCTCCTGTGAGTGGGTGCTTCTGATGTGCTAGACACGCCCCCAAAGAGGAGTGATCATGCCCTCAGCATGCTGTGGTAACACCACCTCCAGTGGGGGCTGGGGCCCAGGAAGTTGTTGTACCGGGGCCCAGGATTTCTCTTTGCAGCCCTGGGGACATCACTCCCCTGAAGTGCCGGCTGGGACCGAGTAACGACTGCAGCATGCAGGCAGCTAGAGGGAGGAGGTGGCAGTGATGTGAAACCCCTGACAAAGAGCAGGTGGTGGGGCTGACATGGTGCAAGGGTATTACTTTGTGGAGAATTACTGTGTGGGGCATATGGTGCTAGGGGCTTTACTGTCAGGGGCATATGGTGCAAGAGGCATTACAGTGTGGGGCATAATAAGGTTCATTTACTGTGAGGCATATGGTGGAAGGGGCATTTACTGTGTAGGGCATATGGTGCAAGGGGCATTTACTGTATGGGGCATATTGTGCAAGGAGCATTACTGTGTGAGGCACGATACAATGCAAGGAGAATTCTGTGTGAGGCCTAATATGGCGGAATGTCTTTTTGGCAGTATTTGTCGATGTCTGGGGGTGCAGGGTCAAAAACTGGTGTGTAGGGCAGCCTATTCCTGCAAATAAACACCCATTTTAGTGTGACCACGCCCCTTTTGACATCTTCATTTTAAAAAAAATATATATTTTATTTTATTATTATTGGGGGGGGGGGCATTTTTCTACTGTTCACACTGGGAGCCAAATTGTCTAGAAACTTAAACTAAAAACTAAAAAGTACAGTATGAGACGGATCACCCTGCCTGCAATCAGCGATGATCGCTGACAGCACGTTCCACATACTGTAAGCCTTTTATGCAGGGTTGGGGTTGCACAATATTTATCTTGCCTTTTTCTGTTCTATTTTTGTATTTCATAAAAAAAGCCAACATGTACAAATTTAGATCTGCTAGAATTCACATGACCGTGTGTAACCTCTTACCCCTTTTGTCTATGAGTCACAGATAATCTTTGTTTAATTCATATTATTCTCAGCCAGTGCAAACTATTAATCTGCAGTTTACATTCTCTGATAAGTTTCTATTTACTTAATGACAGTGGTGCAAACAAAGGAAAATAATGTACAGCCACTTTCAATGTATTTGTTGTACATCAATGAGACGGTTGTTATATTGGGTATCCGGACTCCAGGTCGACAACAAAAAGGTCGACACACCTTCGGTCGCCGCCAATTGGTCGACACACCTTCGGTCGACATGGACAAAAGGTCGACATGGACAAAAGGTCGACAGGGACAAGGTCGACATGGAAAAAGGTCGACATGAGTTTTTCACGGGTTTTTTTTTGGAACCTTTTCATACTTAACGATCCACGTGGACTACGATTGGAACGGTAATCTGTGCCGAGCGAAGTGGTAGCGGAGCGAAGGCACCATGCCCGAAGCATGGCGAGCGAAGCGAGCCATGCGAGGGGACACGGTGCACTAATTGGGGTTCCCGGTCACTCTACGAAGAAAACGACACCAAAAAAACATAAAAAACTCATGTCGACCTTTTTCCATATCGACCTTGTTCCTGTCGACATTTTGTCCATGTCGACCTTTTGTCCATGTCGACCTAAGGTGTGTCGACCAATTGGCGTCGACCTATGGTGTGTCGACCTTTTTGTTGTTGACCCTGAGTCCCAGACCCGTTATATTGTCGGTTACCACTTTGCACTAATCGAGTATTAAAAAAAAATATATTAATAAAATAAAGTACATACAAAAGGTAAGAGAATAACAGACATGAAATGCTAACTGGCTAATTAGGCAGATTTTATTTGAAAGTAAAACAATTTCAAGTCATACATACATGTATATAGAACTAGCACCCCACCCCGGCTTCACACAGGAGCAATTTACGGCGATAGGCATTTTTAACTGAGGCCTTATGAGATTAAAGAAAAATAAGCATTTTTCACATAAATAAAGCAGGAATGGGAAAAAAGAGAAAAACATAATTTTTGTATCAGTAAACAGACTTAATCGATTTTTCTGGAGAAACCGGGTAATACGTATCAATCACTATGGGTGGTATTCAATTCTTTTCACCTCCTTCCACACCCATTTTGTTTCTGCTGATGGCCGTGGTATAATCATTTCAGCTTGCTACCCTCGGGAAGCGAGTGCACCCAACCCTTTACGGCGCTAAACCTGATTACTATGGGCGCAATATGTGCGATAACGGGGATCACTTTAGGAAGGAGATTGGGTGTGATATATCATTTGACTATCGTCCTATATAGTATGAAATAAAGTTCATTGTTGTGATATATCTTCAGTGGTTAAGGCAGCGCAAGCCAAAAATCGCTTGGATGGCTGTTTCTTCTTTCACTTGCTTCACTAAACTTATCATTGCTCGGCTCCCTTTAGTCATAGATCCAAGTTTCATACACCTAAATCTTCCTCAACCAATGCTCTTCCGCAACAAAATCCGAACAGTGGATCTCGAGATTAGCCCAAGCAGACTGATGCCTACTGGGGACTTTATTTTATACTATGTACAGATAATCATACACACACATAAAATGTAAATGTCAGCTGCTGAAAGCATGTAAGACTGAATAGCCACAAGAGCTGTCACTCATTCTGCTCCACCATATTTATTTATGTGTATAGAGAGCGTTTTTATGTATCATTAATATTGTAAGCAGACTACACTATCCCACTTTATGGGGTAAAATGCATCAGACCTTCTAAAGAGTACCGAGGGAGAAGTTGCCAACAGCATCCTATCATCATCTACCTATCATTTTATACAATTTACTTGATACATGACAGTTAATACCTGATTTGTTGCTATGGGCAACTTCTCCAACTGTCTACTTCTCCACTATTTATTTCTTGGTATTTTATAATGTGAAATCCCCCTTGCTGTCTAACTGGGCATTGGCTTTGTATACAAAAACATATAATATAACACTCAACAGACTTTTACTATGAGTGGAGTTGGGGTGACTCCTGGCCCAAACATCGGGGTCCCAGGTTTAATGACAGCAGTAGAGGCAACAGTGACAGCCATGACTTACATCACTGGGGGAAGATGTATTAAACTTTTGAGAGAGAAAAAGTGGAGAAGTTGCCCATAGCAACCAGCTTCTAACTGTCATTTTAATGACTATGCTAGCCAGATGCTAGCTAGAAACTATTGGTTGCTTGCTATTAGAGATGTGCGGCTGGCACTTTTCGTGTTTTTTGTTTTGGTTTTAGTTCTAATTCCACTTTCGTGTTTTGGTTTTGGCTTGGTTTTGCCATTTCCAGTCTATTCTGAACACCTCACAATATTGTTTTTAGGCCAAAAGGTTGCACCGAGGTTGCTGGATGACTAAGCTAAAGGTGGGTACACACTAATATATATATCTGCAGATCAATTGATCTGCAGATATATCTATGGTCAGATCGAGCAGTGTGTTCAGCATACACACTGCCCGATCCATCGGGGACTGACGTCATGAACTGGGCGGGCGTGTACACACGTCCGCCCAGTTCAGCTGTCAATCACCACCGGCCGCCGCAGCATGTGTACGGGCAGTCGGCTGACCGCCCCATACATACACAGCGACGCGCCAATATATCGGTAGATATATTGGCCGTCGGCTGTGCTGCGCGGCCGACGCGATACGTCTGTGAACGACGGAGTTCACAGACGTATCGGCCATACACACTGGCCGATGGTCCCGCGATATATCGGCCGTTCAAGAGAACGGCCGATATAAATCGACCAGTGTGTACGGGCCTTAAGTGACACAAGTGGACAACACAAACATCTTGCCCATCTAGGAGTGGCACTGCAGTGTCAGACAGGAGGGCAGATATAAAAACTAGGCCCCAAACAGCACCTCATGCAAAGATGTAGAAGAGGTGCAATGAGGTAGCTGTATGACTAAGCCAAGTGACACAAACAATTGGCCCATCTAGGAGTGGCACTGCAGTGGCAGACAGGATGGCACTTTTCAAAAACTAAGCCCCTAACAGCACCTCATGCAAAGATGTAGAAGAGGTGCAATGAGGTAGTTGTATGACTAAGCCAAGCAACACAAACAATTGGCCCATCTAGGAGTGGCACTGCAGTGGCAGACAGGAGGGCAGATATAAAAATAAAAAAAGACCCCAAACAGCACCTCATGCAAAGATGTAGAAGCGGTGCAATGAGGTAGCTGTATGACTAAGCCAAGCGACACAAACAATTGGCCCATCTAGGAGTGGCACTGAAGTGGCAGACAGGATGGCACTTTTCAAAAACTAGGCCCCAAACAGAACCTCATGCAAAGATGTAGAAGAGGTGCAATAAGGTAGCTGTATGACTAAGCCAAGCGACACAAACAATTGCCCCATCTAGGAGTGGCACTGCAGTGGCAGACAGGATGGCACTTTTCAAAAACTAGGCCCCTAACAGCACCTCATGCAAAGATGTAGAAGAGGTGCAATGAGGTAGTTGTATGACTAAGCCAAGCAACACATAATTGGCCCATCTAGGAGTGGCACTGCATTGGCAGACAGGAGGGCAGATATATAAAAAAAAGGCCCCAAACATCACCTCATGCAAAGAAGTTTGTTTGGGCCCCACCAAAAAAAAAAAGCAATCAATCTCTCCTTGCACAAACTGGCTCTACAGAGGCAAGATGTTGACCTCATCCTCCGATTCCTCACTCCTTTCACTGTGTACATCCCCCTCCTCACAGAGTATTAATTTGCCCCCACTGGAATCCACCATCACAGGTCCGTGTGTACTTTCCGGAGACAATTGTTGATCAAGGTCTTCCTGGAGGAATTTATAATTCATTTGATGAACATCATATTCTCAACATTTTGTGGAAGTAACCTCCTACGCCAATCACTGACAAGGTTACCGGCTGCACTAAACACTCATTCGGAGTACACACTGGAGAGGGGGCAAATTAAGTAAAATAAAGCCAGTTTGTGCAAGGGCATCCAAATTGCCTCTTTTTCCTGCCAGTATACATACAAACTGACTGACATGCCTACTTGGATGCTGTCACTCATATAATCCTATACCATTCTTTCAATGGGACAGAATCATATGCAATGACAGTAGACATGTCAGTAATTGGCAGGTCCTTCAGTCCAGACCAGATGTCAGCACTCGCTCCTAACTGCCCTGCATCACCGCCAGTGGGTGGGCTAGGAAATCTTATCCTTTTCCTTGCAGCCCCAGTGGCGGTAGAAATTGAAGGAGGAGCTGTTGACAGGTCACATTCCGCTTGAGTTGACAATTTACTCACCAGCAGGTCTTTGCACCTCTGCACACTTGTGTCTGCCGGAAAGAGAGAGATAACGTAGGCTTTAAACCCAGGATCGAGCACGGTGGCCAAAATGTAGTGCTCTGATTTCAACAGAATGACCACCTTTGAATCCTGGCAAAGCGAATGAAGGGCTCCATCCACATGTCCCACATACTTAGCGGAATCGCTCCGTCTTAGCTCCTCCTCCAGTTTCTACAGCTGCTTCTGCAAAAGCCTGATGAATGGAATGACCTGACACAAGCTGGCAGTGTCTGAACTGACTTCACGTGTGGCAAGTTCAAAGGGTTGGAGAACCTTGCACAAGACGGAAATCATTCTCTACTACGCTTGAGTCAGGTGCATTCCCCCTCCTTTGCCTATATCGTAGGTGGATGTATAGGCTTTAATGGCCTTTTGCTGCTCCTCCATCCACTGAAGCATATAGAGTGTTGAATTCCACCTCGTTACCACCTCTTACTTCAGTTGATGGCAGGGCAGGTTCAGGAGTGTTTGCTAGTGCCCCAGTCTTCAGCACGCAGTGGCAGAATGTTGAAATTGGCCCGCAATTTTTCGGGCCACCGACAGCGTCTCCTGCACGCCCCTGTCATTTTTCATAAAAATTCTGCACCACCAAATTATTTGTATGTGCAAAACATGGGAAGTGCTGGAATTTGCCCAGATGTAATGCACGCACAATATTGGTGGCGTTGTCCGATATCACAAATCCCCAGGAGAGTCTAAGTGGGTAAGCCAATGTGCGATGATGTTCCTCAGTTTCCGTAAGAGGTTGTCAGCAGTGTACGTCTTACGGAAAGCGGTGATACACAGTGTAGCCTGCCTAGAAACTAACAGCTGCCACTTTCCGTGTTTCTTGTTTTGGTTTTGGTTCTGGATGATTTTTGGAAAAAAACATAAAAACAGCTAAAATCACAGAATTTGGGGCTAAATTTGCTCCTACGGTATTATTAACCTCAATAACAATCATTTGCACTCATTTCCAGTCTATTCTGAACACCTCACAACTCACAATATTGTTGCTAGGCCAAAAGGTTGCACCAAGGTTGCTGGATGACTAAGCTAAGCGACACAAGTGGACAACACAAACACCTGGCCCATCTAGGAGTGGCACTGCAGTGTCAGACAGGAGGGCAGATATATATAAAAAAAAAAAAAGGCCCCAAACAGCACATAATGCAAAGAAGAAAAAGAATTGCAATGAGGTAGTTGTATGACTAAGCCAAGCGACACAAACAATTGGCCCATCTAGGCGTGGCACTGCAGTGGCAGACAGGAGGGCAGATATTAAAAAAGGCCCCAAACAGCACATCATGCAAAGAAGAAAAAGAATTGCAATGAGGTAGTTGTATGACTAAGCCAAGCGACACAAACAATTGGCCTATCTAGGCGTGGCACTGCAGTGGCATACAGGAGGGCAGATATATATAAAAAAAAGGCCCCAAACAGCACATCATGCAAAGAAGAAAAAGAATTGCAATAGGTAGTTGTATGACTAAGCCATGCGACACAAACAATTGGCCCATCTAGGCGTGGCACTGCAGTAGCAGACAGGAGGGCAGATATTTTTAAAAAGGCCCCAAACAGCACATCATGCAAAGATGTAGAAGAGGTGCAATGAGGTAGCTGTATGACTAAGCCAAGCGACACAAACAATTGGCCCATCTAGGCATGGCACTGCAGTGGCAGACATGAGGGCAGATATAAAAAAAAGGCCCCAAACAGCACATGATGCAACAAAGAATAAAAGGTGCACCGAGGTTGCTGTATGACTAAGCTAAGCGACACAACCACCTGGCCCATCTGGTAGTGTAACGCAGTGGCTGAATGTCGAGAGTGGGCCACAATTGTTCGGTCCACTGACAGCATCTCCAGCACGCCCCTGTCATTTAAAAAAAATTCAGCAATTGGTGGATTTATACGGCAGTACCCCAGGACTAATACAGCAGTACCCCTGGACTCATACGCCAGTGTCAGACAGGATGGCACTTTTCAAAAACTATGCCCCAAACAGCACCTCATGCGAAGATGTCGAAGAGGTGCAATGAGGTAGCTGCAAGCGACACAAACAATTCCAACTGGAATTATACGTCCAAATCACTGGAATTATACATCCAAATCACTGGAATTAACTGGCAAAATCACTGGAATTAATAATTATACGTTCAAATCACTGGAATTATACTGCAAAATCATTGTAATTATACATCCAAATCACTGGAATTAATTGGCAAAATCACTGTAATTAATAATTATACGTCCAAATCACTGGAATTAATTGGCAAAATCACTGTAATTATACGTCCAAATCACTGGAATTAATTGGCAAAATCACTGTAATTAATAATTATACGTCCAAATCACTGTAATTAATTGGCAAAATCACTGTAATTAATAATTATATGTCCAAATCACTGGAAATAATTTGCAGAATCACTGTAATTATACGTCCAAATCACTGGAATTAATTGGCAAATTCACTGTAATTATACGTCCAAATCACTGGAATTAATTGGTTAAATCACTATAATTATACGTCCAAATCACTGGAATTAAATGGCAAAATTTTGCTATCGCCTGCCTAGTGAAGTGGAATCTAGATGGGATTTGATACCGTGGACAACTCAATACCTCCATCAATCCCACTGTACTAATGGCGGATACCGGACGCACGTCTAACATCAACATAAGTGTCAAGGCCTCAGTTATGAGGGCTTCCATTGTCATGTGAAGCTGAACCACTAGTCTTGAACATAGGCCAGGGCCTCAGCTGTTTCTTGCCACTCTGTGTTGCAAATGGCATATTGGCAAGTTTACGTTTCTCCTCAAACCATTTAAATTTATTTTTTTTGGGTCTTTTTACTGAACTTGAGCTTTTTGGATTTTACATGCCCTCTACTATCACATTGGGCATCGGCCTTGGCAGACGACGTTGATGGCATTTTATCGTCTATGTGTCATGACTAGTGGCAGCAGCTTCAGCACTAGGAGGAAGTGGTTCTTGATCTTTCCCTATTTTATCCTCCAAATGTTTGTTCTCCATTATTTTTCTGGAGTTATATAACACAATATGCGGCACAGGAGAGCGTACCCCTACACCTCACAGGGCAAACCCTGTAAAAATTATTTGGATTAAATATTAATAACCCATTTGTTTGGAGTAAATAATATACAGCACAGGACAGCACCACTGAACTTATATGGCAGCACCACTGATGCAGGACAACACAGCACCACTGCAATGGACTGGATTTATACAGCAGCACTGGACATATGGCAGCAGAGGATACCACTGTGACAGGTCACTGGACTGACTGATGCACAGGACACTACCACTGGTCTGTTGCAGGACAATATAGCAACACTTTAAGGGACTTATTAATATATTATACAGCAGAACTGGGCATATGGCAGCAGAGGACACCACCACTATGACTGATGCAGCACAACACAGCACTACTGGACAGCACTAGACATATGGCAGCAGAGGACACAACCACTGTGACTGGACAGATTCAGCACAAGAAACGGACACTGAGGACACTGAGAGAACGGAGACACGTCCTCTCTCTACACTCTCCAATGCTGGAGTGAAAATGGCAGCGACGCGTGGGTCCTTATATGGAATCCAAACCCCGTGAGAATCCGACAGCGGGATGATGACGTTTTGCCTCGTTCTGGTTTCTGAGTCACGCTGGAAAACCCGAGCCTTTCTCGGATCCGGGCTCGGAGCGTGAAGTCCGGTAGGGTTTGGTTCTCTGAGAACCAAACCCGCTCATCCCTAGTTGCTATGGGTATACTTGCCTACTCTGCCGGAGCTGCTGGGGGGAAGCTCCCAAAAATTGTGTGGCTCTCCCTGCCCCCCGGGAAGGTGAGCAAGTCTACTGGCCCACCGGTACCCCTCCACCCAGCCACCAACTTACTAAGTAAAGTGGGCGGACCGGGCGGCCGATGCCATGATTCGCACTGATCACTCATCGTAGCCATACCTCTTACCCCCCCCACCACCCCTGTACAATACCGGTAATCTCTGCATTGTATAATGGAGGTGTGGCTACGATGATGTAATCACGTGGCCACACCTCTATCCACAGCCTCTTGCCATGCCACACCCCTTCCCAACCCTGTGCCAAGCCACGCCCCCTTCATCTCCCGTTGCTGTGCCGAAAATGTCGGCAACTATGGGGCAACTTATACACTTTATGTTTTACTAAGTCTTGATACATCTGCCCCTGGATAAGGATCAGAGGATCTGTGACCTTGAACACAAAAGCAGAACTAAACACATACTATATATCAACGTCCCAGGAGAGGAATTTAAAAGTAGTAATTCACACGTAATGTTGACATATAGGTTTAGCTCCACTGAAAAGATACAGCACAAAAAAAATATTGGGGTGGAATCTGCTTAGTGAGAGCGTGGTTGTCCTTCCTAAAATATTTTTTTACCCGCCACGACCGGGAATATGGCGGCAGCCTCCTGTGGGCGCAGACAGGAGGCATCCCTAATTCCTGCATTGAAGCAGAGATTGCGATGCAATCACAATTAATGCTTTATCAAGGGGGGGAGGCACCGGTCAATGTATGCTGGGCGGCATTGCCCAACGCTGGGCGGCCCCCAGCCTGCTAGCAAAAGGATTGCAAATTCTGATAATTAGCAGAATTTGCCCGCAGCTGCATAAGAACATACAGTATTATAAGAACTGCACGGGCCATGGGGTAATTATAATATGTTCTTATACAATTCTCTACTAAAGTACAGTAGTTGCTACTTGCTACCATTATAATTCCTATATCAAGGCTATTTTGCTGCTGGCTCATGAAACTTCATAAACCTTTGTGCACTAAAGTTCCAATCACGACATGTTTACTGCACTTGGCTATTATGTGGTTTTACATTGTACGTTTCTTTTGTATGATAAACATTAACCTTCGCAGCACAGAAAATAAGATCACGTTGTAAGAAATGCATTCAGTGGACAGAATAATGGAACTGTACATTGCATTTGGGTCATATTTGCAATATAAGGACATTTCAAGGGATAGGGATTTCCGGGCAAAGATGCTTAAGTCCTGGGACTGCCCCTCTGGGAATGCACTGGGAGAAATTATTGCCCTCTGCATCTATCCATTGCCAAGCATAGGTTACAGTGGATGCCAACTCAGACTTGCCTACTTTTGAAAAAGCATTTCAGGGAGACTGAAAGTAACACTTAGTAATATAGTTTTTGAGGTTGAAAAAAGACAATTTGTCCATCAAGTTTAACCTATTTGTGGTCTCCTATACTCTATTATTTTTACGACTAATCTTATCTGCTGTGAATGTTGGCTATTATGTTTAGTCCTCTTTTTTTAACTATACTGCGTGATCTACCCTCTATAACCGTATATATCCTTATCCATTAGGAATTTGTCTAGCCCATTCTTAAAAGTAGTGACCGAGTCTGCCATTACTAATCTCTCAGGCAGGGAGTACGTATTGTCCTTACTGTGAAGAAACCTTTTCACCTCTGTGTGCGAAATCTCCTCTCCTCTAACCTAAGCGGGTGTCCACGTGTCCTCTGTGTTGATCTTATTAAAAACAAATCCCTGCTAGCTCTGTATATTGTCCCCTTATATATTTGTAAATGTTAATCATGTCCCCTCTTAATCTCCTCTTTTCCAGTGTGAACATGCCTAACCTAGCAAGCCTGTCCTCTTATTCCAGCATCTCCATCCCCTTAATCAGTTTGGTCGCCCGCCTCTGAACCTCTTCTAGTTCCAGGATATCCTTATTGTAGTATGGTGCCCGGAATTGTGCACAGTATTCAAGATGTGGCCTCACTAGTGATTTATATAATGGGAATATAACACTCTCATCCCTTGCATCAATTCCCCGCTTTCTGCATGCATCTTATTAGCCTTCTTTGCTGCACTCCTACTTTGGATACTGCTGCTAAGTTTGTTATGTATGTGAACACCTATCAGCGCGGGCGTGTGCTGCTACATCTGAGAGGCGTGTCATGAAAATGACTTACATCCAATGTAAATGAGCCCCAAAGTTAGTAAGATCTACTTGTTGAAGAAAAGACACTGATATTTTGCAGGATTTGTTTGTGTATTGTGTTTAACACGAGGTTACATACAGTGTCGGACTGGGGCATGTAGGGCCCACCGGGGAATGCAGTGGTAGGGGCCCATGGTTGGGGTGTGGCCAGTCTGCAGAGGGGGTGTGGCCTGCCACCTCATTGGTTTGACTAACCATTAGAGAGTGCAACGTCTGGGCCCCTTTATAAATATATACAGTAAATTCAGCTGCTGCATGCATGATAATGTACCAGATTAATAACAGCAATGCACTGTAGAAAATACACCATAGTCCAGTATAAGGTAACATATGTATAATGTATTATTCAAGTGCACAGTAGAGATGAGCGGGTTCGGTTTCTCTGAATCCGAACCCGCACGAACTTCATGTTTTTTTTCACGGGTCCGAGCGACTCGGATCTTCCCGCCTTGCTCGGTTAACCCGAGCGCGCCCGAACGTCATCATGACGCTGTCGGATTCTCGCGAGACTCGGATTCTATATAAGGAGCCGCGCGTCGCCGCCATTTTCACACGTGCATTGAGATTGATAGGGAGAGGACGTGGCTGGCGTCCTCTCCATTTAGATTAGGAGAGAGAGAGAGAGATTGACCTGAGGCTGATACTGTAGAAGAGAGTGCAGAGTTTAGTGACTGACCACAGTGACCACCAGCAGTGCAGTTGTTTTATTTAATATATCCGTTCTCTGCCTGAAAAAAACGGTACACACAGTGACTCAGTCACATACCATATCTGTGTGCACTGCTCAGCCCAGTGTGCTGCATGCCTGCATCATCTATGTATATATTATATATCTGACTGTGCTCAGCTCACACAGCGTATAATTGTGGGGGAGACTGGGGAGCACTGCAGTGCCAGTTATAGGTTATAGCAGGAGCCAGGAGTACAAGACAGTCACATACCATATCTGTGTGCACTGCTCAGCCCAGTGTGCTGCATCATCTATGTATATATTATATATCTGACTGTGCTCAGCTCACACAGCTTATAATTGTGGGGGAGACTGGGGAGCACTGCAGTGCCAGTTATAGGTTATAGCAGGAGCCAGGAGTACATATTATATTAAAATTAAACAGTGCACACTTTTGCTGCAGGAGTGCCACTGCCAGTGTGACTGACCAGTGACCTGACCACACTGACCACCAGTATAGTTAGTAGTATACTATATTGTGATTGCCTGAAAAAGTTAAACACTCGTCGTGTGACTTCACTTGTGTGGTGTTTTTTTTTTTATTCTATAAAAAACTCATTCTGCTGACAGACAGTGTCCAGCAGGTCCGTCATTATATAATATATATACCTGTCCGGCTGCAGTAGTGATATATATATATTTTTTATATCATTATTTATCATCCAGTCGCAGCAGACACAGTACGGTAGTTCACGGCTGTAGCTACCTCTGTGTCGGCACTCGGCAGTCCATCCATAATTGTATACCACCTACCCGTGGTTTTTTTTTCTTTCTTCTTTATACATACATACTACTACATCTCTTTATCAACCAGTCTATATTAGCAGCAGACACAGTACAGTACGGTAGTTCACGGCTGTGGCTACCTCTGTGTCGGCACTCGGCAGTCCGTCCATAATTGTATACCACCTAACCGAGGTTTTTTTTTCTTTCTTCTTTATACATACATACTACGACATCTCTTTATCAACCAGTCTATATTAGCAGCAGACACAGTACAGTACGGTAGTTCACGGCTGTGGCTACCTCTGTGTCGGCACTCGGCAGTCCGTCCATAATTGTATACCACCTAACCGTGGTTTTTTTTTCTTTCTTCTTCATACATACATACTACGACATCTCTTTATCAACCAGTCTATATTAGCAGCAGACACAGTACAGTACGGTAGTTCACGGCTGTGGCTACCTCTGTGTCGGCACTCGGCAGTCCGTCCATAATTGTATACCACCTAACCGTGGTTTTTTTTTCTTTCTTCTTTCTACATACATACTACGACATCTCTTTATCAACCAGTCTATATTAGCAGCAGACACAGTACAGTACGGTAGTTCACGGCTGTGGCTACCTCTGTGTCGGCACTCGGCAGTCCGTCCATAATTGTATACCACCTAACCGTGGTTTTTTTTTCTTTCTTCTTCATACATACATACTACGACATCTCTTTATCAACCAGTCTATATTAGCAGCAGACACAGTACAGTACGGTAGTTCACGGCTGTGGCTACCTCTGTGTCGGCACTCGGCAGTCCGTCCATAATTGTATACCACCTACCCGTGGTTTTTTTTTCTTTCTTCTTTATACATACATACTGCTACATCTCTTTATCAACCAGTCTATATTAGCAGCAGACACAGTACAGTACGGTAGTTCACGGCTGTGGCTACCTCTGTGTCGGCACTCGGCAGTCCGTCCATAATTGTATACCACCTACCCGTGGTTTTTTTTTCTTTCTTCTTCATATATACATACTACGACATCTCTTTATCAACCAGTCTATATTAGCAGCAGACACAGTACAGTACGGTAGTTCACGGCTGTGGCTACCTCTGTGTCGGCACTCGGCAGTCCGTCCATAATTGTATACCACCTAACCGTGGTTTTTTTTTCTTTCTTCTTCATACATACATACTACGACATCTCTTTATCAACCAGTCTATATTAGCAGCAGACACAGTACGGTAGTTCACGGCTGTAGCTACCTCTGTGTCGGCACTCGGCAGTCCGTCCATAATTGTATACTAGTATCCATCCATCTCCATTGTTTACCTGAGGTGCCTTTTAGTTGTGCCTATTAAAATATGGAGAACAAAAATGTTGAGGTTCCAAAATTAGGGAAAGATCAAGATCCACTTCCACCTCGTGCTGAAGCTGCTGCCACTAGTCATGGCCGAGACGATGAAATGCCAGCAACGTCGTCTGCCAAGGCCGATGCCCAATGTCATAGTACAGAGCATGTCAAATCCAAAACACCAAATATCAGTAAAAAAAGGACTCCAAAACCTAAAATAAAATTGTCGGAGGAGAAGCGTAAACTTGCCAATATGCCATTTACCACACGGAGTGGCAAGGAACGGCTGAGGCCCTGGCCTATGTTCATGGCTAGTGGTTCAGCTTCACATGAGGATGGAGGCACTCAGCCTCTCGCTAGAAAAATGAAAAGACTCAAGCTGGCAAAAGCAGTAGCACCGCAAAGAACTGTGCGTTCTTCGAAATCCCAAATCCACAAGGAGAGTCCAATTGTGTCGGTTGCGATGCCTGACCTTCCCAACACTGGACGTGAAGAGCATGCGCCTTCCACCATTTGCACGCCCCCTGCAAGTGCTGGAAGGAGCACCCGCAGTCCAGTTCCTGATAGTCAGATTGAAGATGTCAGTGTTGAAGTACACCAGGATGAGGAGGATATGGGTGTTGCTGGCGCTGGGGAGGAAATTGACCAGGAGGATTCTGATGGTGAGGTGGTTTGTTTAAGTCAGGCACCCGGGGAGACACCTGTTGTCCGTGGGAGGAATATGGCCGTTGACATGCCTGGTGAAAATACCAAAAAAATCAGCTCTTCGGTGTGGAACTATTTCAACAGAAATGCGGACAACAGGTGTCAAGCCGTGTGTTCCCTTTGTCAAGCTGTAATAAGTAGGGGTAAGGACGTTAACCACCTCGGAACATCCTCCCTTATACGTCACCTGCAGCGCATTCATAATTAGTCAGTGACAAGTTCAAAAACTTTGGGTGACAGCGGAAGCAGTCCACTGACCAGTAAATCCCTTCCTCTTGTAACCAAGCTCACGCAAACCACCCCACCAACTCCCTCAGTGTCAATTTCCTCCTTCCCCAGGAATGCCAATAGTCCTGCAGGCAATGTCACTGGCAATTCTGACGAGTCCTCTCCTGCCTGGGATTCCTCCGATGCATCCTTGCGTGTAACGCCTACTGCTGCTGGCGCTGCTGTTGTTGCTGCTGGGAGTCGATGGTCATCCCAGAGGGGAAGTCGTAAGCCCACTTGTACTACTTCCAGTAAGCAATTGACTGTTCAACAGTCCTTTGCGAGGAAGATGAAATATCACAGCAGTCATCCTGCTGCAAAGCGGATAACTGAGGCCTTGACAACTATGTTGGTGTTAGACGTGCGTCCGGTATCCGCCGTTAGTTCACAGGGAACTAGACAATTTATTGAGGCAGTGTGCCCCCGTTACCAAATACCATCTAGGTTCCACTTCTCTAGGCAGGCGATACCGAGAATGTACACGGACGTCAGAAAAAGACTCACCAGTGTCCTAAAAAATGCAGTTGTACCCAATGTCCACTTAACCACGGACATGTGGACAAGTGGAGCAGGGCAGGGTCAGGACTATATGACTGTGACAGCCCACTGGGTAGATGTATGGACTCCCGCCGCAAGAACAGCAGCGGCGGCACCAGTAGCAGCATCTCGCAAACGCCAACTCTTTCCTAGGCAGGCTACGCTTTGTATCACCGGTTTCCAGAATACGCACACAGCTGAAAACCTCTTACGGCAACTGAGGAAGATCATCGCGGAATGGCTTACCCCAATTGGACTCTCCTGTGGATTTGTGGCATCGGACAACGCCAGCAATATTGTGTGTGCATTAAATATGGGCAAATTCCAGCACGTCCCATGTTTTGCACATACCTTGAATTTGGTGGTGCAGAATTATTTAAAAAACGACAGGGGCGTGCAAGAGATGCTGTCGGTGGCCAGAAAAATTGCGGGACACTTTCGGCGTACAGGCACCACGTACAGAAGACTGGAGCACCACCAAAAACTACTGAACCTGCCCTGCCATCATCTGAAGCAAGAAGTGGTAACGAGGTGGAATTCAACCCTCTATATGCTTCAGAGGTTGGAGGAGCAGCAAAAGGCCATTCAAGCCTATACAATTGAGCACGATATAGGAGGTGGAATGCACCTGTCTCAAGCGCAGTGGAGAATGATTTCAACGTTGTGCAAGGTTCTGATGCCCTTTGAACTTGCCACACGTGAAGTCAGTTCAGACACTGCCAGCCTGAGTCAGGTCATTCCCCTCATCAGGCTTTTGCAGAAGAAGCTGGAGACATTGAAGGAGGAGCTAACACGGAGCGATTCCGCTAGGCATGTGGGACTTGTGGATGGAGCCCTTAATTCGCTTAACAAGGATTCACGGGTGGTCAATCTGTTGAAATCAGAGCACTACATTTTGGCCACCGTGCTCGATCCTAGATTTAAAGCCTACCTTGGATCTCTCTTTCCGGCAGACACAAGTCTGCTGGGGTTGAAAGACCTGCTGGTGAGAAAATTGTCAAGTCAAGCGGAACGCGACCTGTCAACATCTCCTCCTTCACATTCTCCCGCAACTGGGGGTGCGAGGAAAAGGCTCAGAATTCCGAGCCCACCCGCTGGCGGTGATGCAGGGCAGTCTGGAGCGACTGCTGATGCTGACATCTGGTCCGGACTGAAGGACCTGACAACGATTACGGACATGTCGTCTACTGTCACTGCATATGATTCTCTCACCATTGAAAGAATGGTGGAGGATTATATGAGTGACCGCATCCAAGTAGGCACGTCACACAGTCCATACTTATACTGGCAGGAAAAAGAGGCAATTTGGAGGCCATTGCACAAACTGGCTTTATTCTACCTAAGTTGCCCTCCCACAAGTGTGTACTCCGAAAGAGTGTTTAGTGCCGCCGCTCACCTTGTCAGCAATCGGCGTACGAGGTTACATCCAGAAAATGTGGAGAAGATGATGTTCATTAAAATGAATTATAATCAATTCCTCCGCGGAGACATTGACCAGCAGCAATTGCCTCCACAAAGTACACAGGGAGCTGAGATGGTGGATTCCAGTGGGGACGAATTGATAATCTGTGAGGAGGGGGATGTACACGGTGATATATCGGAGGGTGATGATGAGGTGGACATCTTGCCTCTGTAGAGCCAGTTTGTGCAAGGAGAGATTAATTGCTTCTTTTTTGGGGGGGGTCCAAACCAACCCGTCATATCAGTCACAGTCGTGTGGCAGACCCTGTCACTGAAATGATGGGTTGGTTAAAGTGTGCATGTCCTGTTTTGTTTATACAACATAAGGGTGGGTGGGAGGGCCCAAGGACAATTCCATCTTGCACCTCTTTTTTCTTTTATTTTTCTTTGCGTCATGTGCTGTTTGGGGAGGGTTTTTTGGAAGGGACATCCTGCGTGACACTGCAGTGCCACTCCTAAATGGGCCCGGTGTTTGTGTCGGCCACTAGGGTCGCTAATCTTACTCACACAGTCAGCTACCTCATTGCGCCTCTTTTTTTCTTTGCGTCATGTGCTGATTGGGGAGGGTTTTTTGGAAGGGACATCCTGCGTGACACTGCAGTGCCACTCCTAAATGGGCCCGGTGTTTGTGTCGGCCACTAGGGTCGCTAATCTTACTCACACAGTCAGCTACCTCATTGCGCCTCTTTTTTTCTTTGCGTCATGTGCTGATTGGGGAGGGTTTTTTGGAAGGGACATCCTGCGTGACACTGCAGTGCCACTCCTAAATGGGCCCGGTGTTTGTGTCGGCCACTAGGGTCGCTAATCTTACTCACACAGTCAGCTACCTCATTGCGCCTCTTTTTTCTTTGCGTCATGTGCTGATTGGGGAGGGTTTTTTGGAAGGGACATCCTGCGTGACACTGCAGTGCCACTCCTAAATGGGCCCGGTGTTTGTGTCGGCCACTAGGGTCGCTAATCTTACTCACACAGTCAGCTACCTCATTGCGCCTCTTTTTTTCTTTGCGTCATGTGCTGATTGGGGAGGGTTTTTTGGAAGGGACATCCTGCGTGACACTGCAGTGCCACTCCTAAATGGGCCCGGTGTTTGTGTCGGCCACTAGGGTCGCTAATCTTACTCACACAGTCAGCTACCTCATTGCGCCTCTTTTTTTCTTTGCGTCATGTGCTGATTGGGGAGGGTTTTTTGGAAGGGACATCCTGCGTGACACTGCAGTGCCACTCCTAAATGGGCCCGGTGTTTGTGTCGGCCACTAGGGTCGCTAATCTTACTCACACAGTCAGCTACCTCATTGCGCCTCTTTTTTTCTTTGCGTCATGTGCTGATTGGGGAGGGTTTTTTGGAAGGGACATCCTGCGTGACACTGCAGTGCCACTCCTAAATGGGCCCGGTGTTTGTGTCGGCCACTAGGGTCGCTTATCTTACTCACACAGTCAGCTACCTCATTGCGCCTCTTTTTTTCTTTGCGTCATGTGCTGATTGGGGAGGGTTTTTTGGAAGGGACATCCTGCGTGACACTGCAGTGCCACTCCTAGATGGGCCAGGTGTTTGTGTCGGCCACTAGTGTCGCTTAGCTTAGTCATCCAGCGACCTTGGTGCAAATTTTAGGACTAAAAATAATATTGTGAGGTGTGAGGTATTCAGAATAGACTGAAAATGAGTGGAAATTATGGTTTTTGAGGTTAATAATAATATGGGATCAAAATGACCCCCAAATTCTATGATTTAAGCTGTTTTTTAGTGTTTTTTTAAAAAAACACCCGAATCCAAAACACACCCGAATCCGACAAAAAAAATTCGGTGAGGTTTTGCCAAAACGCGGTCGAACCCAAAACATGGCCGCGGAACCGAACCCAAAACCAAAACACAAAACCCGAAAAATTTCAGGCGCTCATCTCTAGTGCACAGTCTGGAACCTGATCCTTAGAGCAGAAGTTGTGGCCCCAGGCAGTAGGGCCCACCGGTGGTTTCCCCTGTACCCCTGTGGGCCTGTCCAAGCCTGGTTCCATATATACTGTAAGTGACTAGAGATGTGCACTTGAAATTTTTCGGGTTTTGTGTTTTGGTTTTGGGTTCGGTTCCGCGGCCGTGTTTTGGGTTCGACCGCGTTTTGGCAAAACCTCACCGAATTTTTTTTGTCGGATTCGGGTGTGTTTTGGATTCGGGTGTTTTTTCAAAAAACACTAAAATACAGCTTAAATCATAGAATTTGGGGGTCATTTTGATCCCAAAGTATTATTAACCTCAAAAACCATAATTTCCACTCATTTTCAGTCTATTCTGAACACCTCACACCTCACAATATTATTTTTAGTCCTAAAATTTGCACCGAGGTCGCTGGATGACTAAGCTAAGCGACCCTAGTGGCCGACACAAACACCTGGCCCATCTAGGAGTGGCACTGCAGTGTCACGCAGGATGGCCCTTCCAAAAAACACTCCCCAAACAGCACATGACGCAAAGAAAAAAAGAGGCGCAATGAGGTAGCTGTGCGAGTAAGCTAAGCGACCCTAGTGGCCGACACAAACACCTGGCCCATCTAGGAGTGGCACTGCAGTGTCACGCAGGATGGCCCTTCCAAAAAACACTCCCCAAACAGCACATGACGCAAAGAAAAAAAGAGGCGCAATGAGGTAGCTGTGTGAGTAAGATAAGCGACCCTAGTGGCCGACACAAACACCTGGCCCATCTAGGAGTGGCACTGCAGTTTTCTAGCGAGAGGATGAGTGCTTCCATCCTCATGTGAATCTGAACCACTAGCCATGAACATAGGCCAGGGCCTCAGCCTTTCCTTGCCACTCCGTGTGGTAAATGGCATATTGGCAAGTTTACGCTTCTCCGACGACAATTTTATTTTAGATTTTTGAGTCCTTTTTTTACTGATATTTGGTGTTTTGGATTTTACATGCTCTGTACTATGACATTGGGCATCGGCCTTGGCAGACGACGTTGCTGGCATTTCATCGTCTCGGCTATGACTAGTGGCAGCAGCTTCAGCACGAGGTGGAAGTCGATCTTGATCTTTCCCTATTTTTGGAACCTCAACATTTTTGTTCTCCATATTTTAATAGGCACAACTAAAAGGCACCTCAGGTAAACAATGGAGATGGATGGATACTAGTATACTTATGGATGACGAGCGACTGCCGACACAGAGGTAGCTACAGCCGTGGACTACCGTACTGTGTCTGCTGCTAATATAGACTGGATGATAATGAGATAAAATTAATATATATATATATATATATATATATCACACTAGTACTGCAGCCGAACAGGTATATATTATGTAATGACGGACCTGCTGGACACTGTCTGTCAGACTCAGCACTGCAGACTCCTAAAGTAAGCTACTAGTATCAAGAAGATAGAAAAAAAAATAAACCACGGGTAGGTGGTATACAATTATGGATGGACGAGCGACTGCCGACACAGAGGTAGCTACAGCCGTGGACTACCGTACTGTGTCTGCTGCTAATATAGACTGGATGATAATGAGATAAAATTAAAATATATATATATATATCACACTAGTACTGCAGCCGGACAGATATATATTATGTAATGACGGACCTGCTGGACACTGTCTGTCAGACTCAGCACTGCAGACTCCTAAAGTAAGCTACTAGTATCAAGAAGATAGAAAAGAAAAAAAAACCACGGGTAGGTGGTATACAATTATGGATGGACGAGCGACTGCCGACACAGAGGTAGCTACAGCCGTGGACTACCGTACTGTGTCTGCTGCTAATATAGACTGGATGATAATGAGATAAAATTAAAATATATATATATATATCACACTAGTACTGCAGCCGGACAGGTATATATTATGTAATGACGGACCTGCTGGACACTGTCTGTCAGCACTGCAGACTCCTAAAGTAAGCTACTAGTATCAAGAAGATAGAAAAAAAAAAACCACGGGTAGGTGGTATACAATTATGGATGGACGAGCGACTGCCGACACAGAGGTAGCTACAGCCGTGGACTACCGTACTGTGTCTGCTGCTAATATAGACTGGATGATAATGAGATAAAATTAAAATATATATATATATCACACTAGTACTGCAGCCGGACAGGTATATATTATGTAATGACGGACCTGCTGGACACTGTCTGTCAGACTCAGCACTGCAGACTCCTAAAGTAAGCTACTAGTATCAAGAAGATAGAAAAAAAAAACCACGGGTAGGTGGTATACAATTATGGATGGACGAGCGACTGCCGACACAGAGGTAGCTACAGCCGTGGACTACCGTACTGTGTCTGCTGCTAATATAGACTGGATGATAATGAGATAAAATTAAAATATATATATATCACACTAGTACTGCAGCCGGACAGGTATATATTATGTAATGACGGACCTGCTGGACACTGTCTGCAGAATGCGTTTATAAAAACACCACACGACGAGTGTTTAACTTTTTCAGGCAGACAATCACAATATACTGGTGGTCAGCAGACAATCACAATACTGGTGGTCAGTGGTCACTGGTCAGTCACACTGGCAGTGGCACTCTGGCAGCAAAAGTGTGCACTGTACTTAAAATATGTACTCCTGCTATAACTGCTCCCCAGTCTCCCCCACAATTAAGCTGTGTGAGCAGTGAGCACTCAGCACAGTCAGATAATGATATACAGTATTACATATGATGCAGCACACTGGGCTGAGCACAGATATGGTATGTGACTGTGTCACACTGTGTATCGTTTTTTATCAGGCAGAGAACGGATTAATTAAACTGGTGGTCACTGGTCACACTATCAGCAGCAAGTAGTACTCCTCCTAATAATATGCTCCCCAAAATTTGTGTCTCTCTCTAGTACTCTAGTCTAAACGGAGAGGACGCCAGCCACGTCCTCTCCCTATCAATCTCAATCCACGTGTGAAAATGGCGGCGACGCGCGGCTCCTTATATAGAATCCGAGTATCGCGATAGAATACGAGCCTCGCGAGAATCCGACAGCGGGATGATGACGTTCGGGCGCGCTCGGGTTAACCGAGCAAGGCGGGAAGATCCGAGTCGCTCGGCCCCGTGTAAAAAAACCTGAAGTTCGGGCGGGTTCGGATTCCGAGGAACCGAACCCGCTCATCTCTATAGGTAACCACAAGAAACCTCATTTAAAATTAGAGATGAGCGGGTTCGGTTCTCCGAGATCCGAACCCCCCGAACTTCACCTATTTTACAAGGGTCCAAGGCAGCCTCGGTTCTTCCCGCCTTGCTCGGTTAACCCGAACGAGGATGAACGTCATCATCCCGCTGTCGGATTCTCGCGAGATTCGGATTCTATATAAAGAGCCGCGCGCCGCCGCCATTTTCACTTGTGCATTGGAGATTGAACGGAGAGGACGTGGCTGCGTTCTCTCCCTAAAAAGCTCCGTAATCTGTGCTCAGTGTGCTGCAAATATCTGTGCTCAGTGTGCTGCAAATATCTGTGCTCAGTGTGCTGCAAATATCTACGTTCTCTGCCTGAAAAGCTCCATATCTGTGCTCAGTGTGCTGCAAATATCTGTGCTCAGTGTGCTGCATTTTGGTGACCAACAGTATATAGTTGTACAGTACAGTAGGCCATTGCTGTATCTTGCAGCTCTGTGTCACTGCAAGTATCCATTCCATATCTGTGCTGCATTTTTGTGAGCAGTATATATATTAGTACAGTGCAGCATTTTGGTGACCAACAGTATATAGTTGTACAGTACAGTAGGCCATTGCTGTATCTTGCAGCTCTGTGTCACTGCAAGTATCCATTCCATATCTGTGCTGCATTTTTGTGAGCAGTATATATAGTAGTACAGTGCAGCATTTTGGTGACCAACAGTATATAGTTGTACAGTACAGTAGGCCATTGCTATTGATATAATAATATTACTGGCATATAATTCCACACATTAAAACATGGAGAACAAAAATGTGGAGGGTAAAATAGGGAAAGATCAAGATCCACTTCCACCTCGTGCTGAAGCTGCTGCCACTAGTCATGGCCGAGACGATGAAATGCCATCAACGTCGTCTGCCAAGGCCGATGCCCAATGTCATAGTAGAGAGAATGTAAAATTTAAAAAACAAAAGTTCAGTAAAATGACCCAAAAATCAAAATTAAAAGCGTCTGATTAGAAGCATAAACTTGCCAATATGCCATTTACGACACGGAGTGGCAAGGAACGGCTGAGGCCCTGGCCTATGTTCATGGCTAGTGGTTCAGCTTCACATGAGGATGGAAGCACTCATCCTCCCGCTAGAAAACTGAAAAGAGTTAAGATGGCAAAAGCACAGCAAAGAACTGTGCATTCTTCTAAATCACAAATCCCCAAGGAGAGTCCACTTGTGTCGGTTGCGATGCCTGACCTTCCCTACACTGGACGGGAAGAGATGGCTCCTTCCACCATTTGCACGCCCCCTGGAAGTGCTGGAAGGAGCACCCACAGTCCAGTTCCTGATAGTCAAATTGACAAGGAGGGTTCTGATGGTGAGGTGGTTTGTTTAAGTCAGGCACCCGGGAAAACACCTGTTGTCCGTGGGACGAATATGGCCATTGACATGCCTGGTCAAATTACAAAAAAAAAATCACCTCTTCGGTGTGGAATTATTTTAACAGAAATGCGGACAACAGGTGTCAAGCCGTGTGTTGCCTTTGTCAAGCTGTAATAAGTAGGGGTAAGGACGTTAACCACCTAGGAACATCCTCCCTTATACGTCACCTGGAGCGCATTCATCAGAAGTCATTGACAAGTTCAAAAACTTTGGGTGACAGCGGAAGCAGTCCACTGACAACTAAATCCCTTCCTCTTGTACCCAAGCTCCCGCAAACCACACCACCAACTCCCTCAGTGTCAATTTCCTCCTCCTTAGAGAGGAACGCCAATAGTCCTGCAGGCCATGTCACTGGCAAGTCTGACGAGTCCTCTCCTGACTGGGATTCCTCCGATGGATCCTTGAGTGTAAAGCCTACTGCTGCTGGTGCTGCTGTTGTTGCTGCTGGGAGTCGATCATCATCCCAGAGGGGAAGTCGGAAGACCACTTGTACTACTTCCAGTAAGCAATTGACTGTCCAACAGTCCTTTGCGAGGAAGATGAAATATCACAGCAGTCATCCTGTTGCAAAGCGGATAACACAGGCCTTGGCAGCTGTGTTGGTGTTAGACGTGCGTCCGGTATCCGGCGTTAGTTCACAGGGACTTAGAGAATTTCTTGAGGTAGTGTGTCCCCGGTACCAAATACCATCTAGGTTCCACTTCTTTAGGCAGGCGATACCGAGAATGTACATAGACGTCAGAAAAAGAGTCACCAGTGTCCTAAAAAATGCAGTTGTATCCAATGCCAATGTCCACTTGACCACGGACATGTGGACAAGTGGAGCAGGGCAGACTCAGGACTATATAACTGTGACAGCCCACTGGGTAGATGTATTGCCTCCCGCAGCAAGAACAGCAGCGTCGGCACCAGTAGCAGCATCTCGCAAACGCCAACTTGTTCCTAGGCAGGCTATGCTTTGTATCACCGCTTTCCATAAGAGGCACACAGCTGACAACCTCTTACGGAAACTGAAGAACATCATCGCCAAATGGCTTACTCCAATTGGACTCTCCTGGGGATTTGTGACATCGGACAACGCCACCAATATTGTGCGTGCATTACATGTGGGCAAATTCCAACACGTCCCATGTTTTGCACATACATTGAATTTAGTGGTGCAGAATTTTTTTTAAAACGACAGAGGCGTGCAAGAGATGCTGTCGGTGGCCCGAAGAATTGCGGGCCACTTTCGGCATTCAGCCACCGCGTGCCGAAGACTGGAGCACCAGCAAACACTCCTCACCTGCCCCGCCATCATCTGAAGCAAGAGGTGGTAACGAGGTGGAATTCAACCCTCTATATGCTTCAGAGGATGGAGGAGCAGCAAAAGGCCATTCAAGCCTATACATCTGCTTACGATATATAGGCAAAGGAGGGGGAATGCACCTGACTCAAGCGCAGTGGAGAATGATTTCAACGTTGTGCAAGGTTCTGCAACCCTTTGAACTTGCCACACGTGAAGTCAGTTCAGACACTGCCAGCTTGAGTCAGGTTATTCCCCTCATCAGGCTTTTGCAGAAGCAACTGGAGAGATTGAAGGAGGAGCTAAAACGGAGCGATTCCGCTAGGCATGTGGGACTTGTGGATGGAGCCCTTTATTCGCTTAACCAGGATTCACGGGTGGTCAATCTGTTGAAATCAGAGCACTACATTTTGGCCACCGTGCTCGATCCTAGGTTTAAAGCCTACGTTGTATCTCTCTTTCTGGCAGACACAAGTCTGCAGAGGTTCAAAGACCTGCTGGTGAGACACTTGTCAACTCAAGCGGAACGTGACCCATCAACAGCTCCTCCTTCACATTCTCCTGCAACTGGGGCTGCGATGAAAAGGCTAAGAATTCCGAGCCCACCCGCTGGTGGTGATGCAGGGCAGTCTGGAGCGAGTGCTGACATCTGGTCCGGACTGAAGGACCTGCCAACGATTACTGACATGTCAACTGTCACTGCATATGATTCTGTCACAATTGAAAGAATGGTGGAGGATTATATGAGTGACAGCATCCAGATAGGCACGTCAGACAGTCCGTACGTATACTGGCAGGAAAAAGAGGCAGTTTGGAGGCCCTTGCAAAAACTGGCTTTATTTTACCTAAGTTGCCCCCCCCTCCAGTGTGTATTCCGAAAGAGTGTTTAGTGCAGCCGGTCACCTTGTCAGCGATCGGCGTACGAGGTTACTTCCACAAAATGTGGAGAAGATGATGTTCATCAAAATGAATTATAATCAATTCCTCCATGGAGACATTCACCAGCAATTGCCTCCAGAAAGTACACAGGGACCTGAGATGGTGGATTCCAGTGGGGACGAATTAATACTCTGTGAGGAGGGGGATGTACACAGTGAAAGGGGTGAGGAATCGGAGAATGATGATGAGGTGAACATCTTGCCTCTGTAGAGCCAGTTTGAGCAAGGAGAGATTGATTGCTTCTTTTTTTGGTGGGGGCCCAAACCAACCAGTCATTTCAGCCACAGTCGTGTAGCAGACCCTGTGGCTGAAATGATGGGTTTGTTAAAGTGTGCATGTCCTGTTTATACAACATAAGGGTGGGTGGGAGGGCCCAAGGACAATTCCAACTTGCACCTCTTTTTTTTTTTTTATCTTTGCATCATGTGATGTTTGGGGCCAATTTTTTTAAGTGCCATCCTGCCTGACACTGCAGTGCCACTCCTAGATGGGCCAGGTGTTTGTGCCGCCCACTTGTGTCGCTTAGCTTAGCCATCCAGCGACCACAGTGCACCTCTTTTTCTCTTTTCTTTGCATCATGTGCTGTTTGGGGACTATTTTTTAAGTGCCATCCTGTCTGACACTGCAGTGCCACTCCAAGATGGGCCAGATGTTTGTGCCGCCCACTTGGGTCGCTTAGCTTAGTCATCCAGCGACCTCGGTGCAAATTTTAGGACTAAAAATAATATTGTGAGGTGTGAGGTGTTCAGAATAGACTGGAAATGAGTGTAAATTATGGTTATTGAGGTTAATAATACTATAGGATCAAATTACCCCAAAAGTCTATGATTTAAGCTGTTTTTGAGGGGTTTTTGAAAATAAACACCCAAATCCAAAACACACCCGAATCCGACAAAAACATTTCAGGGAGGTTTTGCCAAAACGCGTCCGAATCCAAAACACGGCCGCGGAACCGAATCCAAAACCAAAACACAAAACCCGAAAAATTTCCGGTGCACATCTCTATTTAAAATGCATGTAGCCATAGGGCTCATTGTGCCTTATAATCAATGCAGGGAAATGGCACTGATGAGCCCATTTTAATGTATGTATCTCTGATTTCTTTTTTTCCCCAAGAATGTAACAGCTACATAATGGGGATAAGGTGCAATCAGGGAGATTGCTGGTCTATTCAGGGAGTGAGGGAGATTGCTGATATTTCAGGGAGTCTCCTGCAGAATGAGGGAGGGTAGGCAACTATGTGCCAACTATATATTGTATATAATAGGTACTACACTATGGAAAATGCACAGAGATAGCCGACTGCATCCATAAAATGTACAGCTAGTCCCATTACCAGCCATACAGATTGGGTATGATATGTTGACATGCAGAATGTTGACATTCAACATATTAACTCCATAATGTTAACATGTACAGAATATCAATATTTACCATATCTAAATGTTCAAAGTGTTGACATATGACAAGTTGACATCCACAATGTCGACACTGAAATAATGTCAACATTTTCCGAATGTTGGCATTGCGAATGTTGATAGAATGTCGACAGTATAATTTTAGCTTAAAACTGACCATAACCCTAATTGTAACCTAACCCTAACTGCTGTCTTACCCTCGGGACAACTAAATTGTAGGGGCCCTCCTCCAATAAAATGACCTCTAGCCCTGTCCACCTTTCCACCCCCCAATATCAGCAGCAAACGCAGGATTTGTAGGGTCCTTCAATGCACGTACGTGTGTGTGTGTGTGTGTGTGTGTGTGTGTGTGTGTGTGTGTGTGTGTGTGTGTGTACACACATAGAATACATACATGTACACACACACACACACATAGAACAAATAGACACACATAGAACACATACACACATACGCCAGAGCTTGTCCTGAGGATAGAGGTGAGGATGCCGCAGGACGTAATTGCTGGGGCACATTTTACCTTTAGGCCCCACACAGCAAAATACCACAATTCTGGGATCGGCGGGGAGGGGCGGAGCCAATATGACGAGATTCGGAGCATTATGTCATATTGTCTCCACACCCTCAGCACCACCGTGAACGGTGGCACACAGCCGCAAAGGGGGGGGGGGGTGCTCCAAACACCGGTTTTAGGACTACGGCTGCATAGTGAACCCCAGGCAACCCCTCCCTCCTACCACTGTGTCTCCTGGGTACTCACCTCCCGTGCTTTGGGACGGGTTGCCACTGTCCAAATTGCATATAGCACAGGGCAAAGCAGCTCCCGAGTCCCTTCATCAGCAGCAAAGGTGTGATGTGCCACTGATGAGGGGACTCAGGAGCCGCTCTGCATTGTATACAGCCTGAGCAGCGGCAGCCCCTGTCCCAATAGCAGGGTCAGATTACCCTGTGTGGAGGACCCCTGTGTGTGGGGGCTCCGGCACGACCACCCCTGTTGCCCCTCCCTTAATCTAACCCTGCTAACTGCAGTCTAACCCATAACCCTAACTACAGCCTAACCCTAACTACAGCCTAACCCATAACCCTAACTACAGCAAAACCCTAGCTACAGCCTAACCCATAACCCTAACTACAGCAAAACCCTAACTACAGCCTAACCCTAACTGCAGCCTAACCCATAACCCTAACTACAGCATAACCCTAACTGCAGCCTAAACCCAACTACAGCCTAACCCATAACCCTAACTACAGCATAACCCTAACTACAGCCTAACCCATAACCCTAACTGCAGCCTAAACCCAACTGCAGCCTAACCCATAACCATAACTGCAGCCTAAACCCAACTGCAGCCTAAACCCAACTGCAGCCTAAACCCAACTGCAGCCTAACCCATAACCCTAACTACAGCATAACCATAACTGCAGCATAACCCTAACTACAGCCTAAACCCAACTGCAGCCTAACCCATAACCCTAACTGCAGCCTAACCCATAACCCTAACTGCAGCCTAACCCTAAGGGTGTGTACACACGGTGAGATATTTTCTTTCGCTTTTGACTATTTGGTCAAAATTGCAAGAAAAGTTAGTGCAGATCGCAAGGTGAAAGTCACCTTGCGATCACGATTAGATCCCGATGCGCGGTCCCGCCAGGTCGGCATCGCAAGAAAAGATAGACTGTGCAGGCAAGTCAATCCTTGCTAGATCGGTGTACTATCTAGTTCAGGGGTTCACCCCATTTTTGTGCGCGCACCTATCGGTATGAAATTTGTAGGAGTATGACTTTGTGTCATAACCCCGTTTCTCTAACGTCCTAGTGGATGCTGGGGACTCCGGAAGGACCATGGGGAATAGACGGGCTCCGCAGGAGACTGGGCACTCTAAGAAAGATTTAGTACTACTGGTGTGCACTGGCTCCTCCCTCTATGCCCCTCCTCCAGACCTCAGTTAGAATCTGTGCCCGGAAAGGAGCTGGGTGCATTTTAGTGAGCTCTCCTGAGCTTGCTATTAAGAAAGTATTTTAGTTAGGTTTTTTATTTTCAGAGAGCTTCTGCTGGCAACAGACTCTCTGCTACGTGGGACTGAGGGGAGAGAAGCAAACCTACTAACTGCGGCTAGGTTGCGCTTCTTAGGCTACTGGACACCATTAGCTCCAGAGGGATCGAACACAGGAACTTAACCTTGGTCGTCCATTCCCGGAGCCGCGCCGCCGTCCCCCTTGCAGAGCCAGAAGACAGAAGCCGGCGGGTGAAGCAAGAAGACGTCAAAATCGGCGGCAGAAGACTCCTGTCTTCTTAGAGATGAGCGCCTGAAATTTTTCGGGTTTTGTGTTTTGGTTTTGGGTTCGATTCCGCGGCCGTGTTTTGGGTTCGAACGAGTTTTGGCAAAACCTCACCGAATTTTTTTTGTCGGATTCGGGTGTGTTTTGGATTCGGGTGTTTTTTTCAAAAAACACTAAAAAACAGCTTAAATCATAGAATTTGGGGGTCATTTTAATCCCAAAGTATTATTAACCTCAAAAACCATAATTTACACTCATTTTCAGTCTATTCTGAATACCTCACACCTCACAATATTATTTTTAGTCCTAAAATTTGCACCGAGGTCGCTGTGTGAGTAAGATAAGCGACCCTAGTGGCCGACACAAACACCGGGCCCATCTAGGAGTGGCACTGCAGTGTCACGCAGGATGTCCCTTCCAAAAAACCCTCCCCAAACAGCACATGACGCAAAGAAAAAAAGAGGCGCAATGAGGTAGCTGTGTGAGTAAGATTAGCGACCCTAGTGGCCGACACAAACACCGGGCCCATCTAGGAGTGGCACTGCAGTGTCACGCAGGATGGCCCTTCCAAAAAACCCTCCCCAAACAGCACATGACGCAAAGAAAAAAAGAGGCGCAATGAGGTAGCTGTGTGAGTAAGATTAGCGACCCTAGTGGCCGACACAACCACCGGGCCCATCTAGGAGTGGCACTGCAGTGTCACGCAGGATGTCCCTTCCAAAAAACCCTCCCCAAACAGCACATGACGCAAAGAAAAAAAGAGGCGCAATGAGGTAGCTGTGTGAGTAAGATTAGCGACCCTAGTGGCCGACACAAACACCGGGCCCATCTAGGAGTGGCACTGCAGTGTCACGCAGGATGTCCCTTCCAAAAAACCCTCCCCAAACAGCACATGACGCAAAGAAAAAAAGAGGCGCAATGAGGTAGCTGACTGTGTGAGTAAGATTAGCGACCCTAGTGGCCGACACAAACACCGGGCCCATTTAGGAGTGGCACTGCAGTGTCACGCAGGATGTCCCTTCCAAAAAACCCTCCCCAATCAGCACATGATGCAAAGAAAAAGAAAAGAAAAAAGAGGTGCAAGATGGAATTGTCCTTGGGCCCTCCCACCCACCCTTATGTTGTATAAACAAAACAGGACATGCACACTTTAACCAACCCATCATTTCAGTGACAGGGTCTGCCACACGACTGTGACTGATATGACGGGTTGGTTTGGACCCCCCCCAAAAAAGAAGCAATTAATCTCTCCTTGCACAAACTGGCTCTACAGAGGCAAGATGTCCACCTCATCATCACCCTCCGATATATCACCGTGTACATCCCCCTCCTCACAGATTATCAATTCGTCCCCACTGGAATCCACCATCTCAGCTCCCTGTGTACTTTGTGGAGGCAATTGCTGCTGGTCAATGTCTCCGCGGAGGAATTGATTATAATTCATTTTAATGAACATCATCTTCTCCACATTTTCTGGATGTAACCTCGTACGCCGATTGCTGACAAGGTGAGCGGCGGCACTAAACACTCTTTCGGAGTACACACTTGTGGGAGGGCAACTTAGGTAGAATAAAGCCAGTTTGTGCAAGGGCCTCCAAATTGCCTCTTTTTCCTGCCAGTATAAGTACGGACTGTGTGACGTGCCTACTTGGATGCGGTCACTCATATAATCCTCCACCATTCTATCAATGTTGAGAGAATCATATGCAGTGACAGTAGACGACATGTCCGTAATCGTTGTCAGGTCCTTCAGTCCGGACCAGATGTCAGCATCAGCAGTCGCTCCAGACTGCCCTGCATCACCGCCAGCGGGTGGGCTCGGAATTCTGAGCCTTTTCCTCGCACCCCCAGTTGCGGGAGAATGTGAAGGAGGAGATGTTGACAGGTCGCGTTCCGCTTGACTTGACAATTTTCTCACCAGCAGGTCTTTCAACCCCAGCAGACTTGTGTCTGCCGGAAAGAGAGATCCAAGGTAGGCTTTAAATCTAGGATCGAGCACGGTGGCCAAAATGTAGTGCTCTGATTTCAACAGATTGACCACCCGTGAATCCTTGTTAAGCGAATTAAGGGCTCCATCCACAAGTCCCACATGCCTAGCGGAATCGCTCCGTGTTAGCTCCTCCTTCAATGTCTCCAGCTTCTTCTGCAAAAGCCTGATGAGGGGAATGACCTGACTCAGGCTGGCAGTGTCTGAACTGACTTCACGTGTGGCAAGTTCAAAGGGCATCAGAACCTTGCACAACGTTGAAATCATTCTCCACTGCGCCTGAGACAGGTGCATTCCACCTACTATATCGTGCTCAATTGTATAGGCTTGAATGGCCTTTTGCTGCTCCTCCAACCTCTGAAGCATATAGAGGGTTGAATTCCACCTCGTTACCACTTCTTGCTTCAGATGATGGCAGGGCAGGTTCAGTAGTTTTTGGTGGTGCTCCAGTCTTCTGTACGTGGTGCCTGTACGCCGAAAGTGTCCCGCAATTCTTCTGGCCACCGACAGCATCTCTTGCACGCCCCTGTCGTTTTTTAAAAAATTCTGCACCACCAAATTCAAGGTATGTGCAAAACATGGGACGTGCTGGAATTTGCCCATATTTAATGCACACACAATATTGCTGGCGTTGTCCGATGCCACAAATCCACAGGAGAGTCCAATTGGGGTAAGCCATTCCGCGATGATCTTCCTCAGTTGCCGTAAGAGGTTTTCAGCTGTGTGCGTATTCTGGAAAGCGGTGATACAAAGCGTAGCCTGCCTAGGAAAGAGTTGGCGTTTGCGAGATGCTGCTACTGGTGCCGCCGCTGCTGTTCTTGCGGCGGGAGTCCATACATCTACCCAGTGGGCTGTCACAGTCATATAGTCCTGACCCTGCCCTGCTCCACTTGTCCACATGTCCGTGGTTAAGTGGACATTGGGTACAACTGCATTTTTTAGGACACTGGTGAGTCTTTTTCTGACGTCCGTGTACATTCTCGGTATCGCCTGCCTAGAGAAGTGGAACCTAGATGGTATTTGGTAACGGGGGCACACTGCCTCAATAAATTGTCTAGTTCCCTGTGAACTAACGGCGGATACCGGACGCACGTCTAACACCAACATAGTTGTCAAGGCCTCAGTTATCCGCTTTGCAGCAGGATGACTGCTGTGATATTTCATCTTCCTCGCAAAGGACTGTTGAACAGTCAATTGCTTACTGGAAGTAGTACAAGTGGGCTTACGACTTCCCCTCTGGGATGACCATCGACTCCCAGCAGCAACAACAGCAGCGCCAGCAGCAGTAGGCGTTACACGCAAGGATGCATCGGAGGAATCCCAGGCAGGAGAGGAATCGTCAGAATTGCCAGTGACATGGCCTGCAGGACTATTGGCATTCCTGGGGAAGGAGGAAATTGACACTGAGGGAGTTGGTGGGGTGGTTTGCGTGAGCTTGGTTACAAGAGGAAGGGATTTACTGGTCAGTGGACTGCTTCCGCTGTCACCCAAAGTTTTTGAACTTGTCACTGACTTATTATGAATGCGCTGCAGGTGACGTATAAGGGAGGATGTTCCGAGGTGGTTAACGTCCTTACCCCTACTTATTACAGCTTGACAAAGGGAACACACGGCTTGACACCTGTTGTCCGCATTTCTGGTGAAATACCTCCACACCGAAGAGCTGATTTTTTTGGTATTTTCACCTGGCATGTCAACGGCCATATTCCTCCCACGGACAACAGGTGTCTCCCCGGGTGCCTGACTTAAACAAACCACCTCACCATCAGAATCCTCCTGGTCAATTTCCTCCCCAGCGCCAGCAACACCCATATCCTCCTCATCCTGGTGTACTTCAACACTGACATCTTCAATCTGACTATCAGGAACTGGACTGCGGGTGCTCCTTCCAGCACTTGCAGGGGGCGTGCAAATGGTGGAAGGCGCATGCTCTTCACGTCCAGTGTTGGGAAGGTCAGGCATCGCAACCGACACAATTGGACTCTCCTTGTGGATTTGGGATTTTGAAGAATGCACAGTTCTTTGCTGTGCTGCTTTTGCCAGCTTGAGTCTTTTCATTTTTCTAGCGAGAGGCTGAGTGCTTCCATCCTCATGTGAAGCTGAACCACTAGCCATGAACATAGGCCAGGGCCTCAGCCGTTCCTTGCCACTCCGTGTCGTAAATGGCATATTGGCAAGTTTACGCTTCTCCTCCGACAATTTTATTTTAGGTTTTGGAGTCCTTTTTTTTCTGATATTTGGTGTTTTGGATTTGACATGCTCTGTACTATGACATTGGGCATCGGCCTTGGCAGACGACGTTGCTGGCATTTCATCGTCTCGGCCATGACTAGTGGCAGCAGCTTCAGCACGAGGTGGAAGTGGATCTTGATCTTTCCCTAATTTTGGAACCTCAACATTTTTGTTCTCCATATTTTAATAGGCACAACTAAAAGGCACCTCAGGTAAACAATGGAGATGGATACTAGTATACAATTATGGACTGCATGCCGAGTGCCGACACAGAGGTAGCCACAGCCGTGAACTACCGCACTGTACTGTGTCTGCTGCTAATATATAGACTGGTTGATAAAGAGATAGTATACTCGTAACTAGTATGTATGTATAAAGAAAGAAAAAAAAACCACGGTTAGGTGGTATATACAATTATGGACGGGCTGCCGAGTGCCGACACAGAGGTAGCCACAGCCGTGAACTACCGCACTGTACTGTGTCTGCTGCTAATATAGACTGGTTGATAAAGAGATAGTATACTCGTAACTAGTATGTATGTATAAAGAAAGAAAAAAAAACCACGGTTAGGTGGTATATACAATTATGGACGGGCTGCCGAGTGCCGACACAGAGGTAGCCACAGCCGTGAACTACCGCACTGTACTGTGTCTGCTGCTAATATAGACTGGTTGATAAAGAGATAGTATACTCGTAACTAGTATGTATGTATAAAGAAAGAAAAAAAAACCACGGTTAGGTGGTATATACAATTATGGACGGGCTGCCGAGTGCCGACACAGAGGTAGCCACAGCCGTGAACTACCGCACTGTACTGTGTCTGCTGCTAATATAGACTGGTTGATAAAGAGATAGTATACTCGTAACTAGTATGACTATAAAGAAAGAAAAAAAAACCACGGTTAGGTGGTATATACAATTATGGACGGGCTGCCGAGTGCCGACACAGAGGTAGCCACAGCCGTGAACTACCGCACTGTACTGTGTCTGCTGCTAATATATAGACTGGTTGATAAAGAGATAGTATACTCGTAACTAGTATGTATGTATAAAGAAAGAAAAAAAAACCACGGTTAGGTGGTATATACAATTATGGACGGGCTGCCGAGTGCCGACACAGAGGTAGCCACAGCCGTGAACTACCGCACTGTACTGTGTCTGCTGCTAATATATAGACTGGTTGATAAAGAGATAGTATACTCGTAACTAGTATGTATGTATAAAGAAAGAAAAAAAAACCACGGTTAGGTGGTATATACAATTATGGACGGGCTGCCGAGTGCCGACACAGAGGTAGCCACAGCCGTGAACTACCGCACTGTACTGTGTCTGCTGCTAATATAGACTGGTTGATAAAGAGATAGTATACTCGTAACTAGTATGTATGTATAAAGAAAGAAAAAAAAACCACGGTTAGGTGGTATATACAATTATGGACGGGCTGCCGAGTGCCGACACAGAGGTAGCCACAGCCGTGAACTACCGCACTGTACTGTGTCTGCTGCTAATATAGACTGGTTGATAAAGAGATAGTATACTCGTAACTAGTATGACTATAAAGAAAGAAAAAAAAACCACGGTTAGGTGGTATATACAATTATGGACGGGCTGCCGAGTGCCGACACAGAGGTAGCCACAGCCGTGAACTACCGCACTGTACTGTGTCTGCTGCTAATATATAGACTGGTTGATAAAGAGATAGTATACTCGTAACTAGTATGTATGTATAAAGAAAGAAAAAAAAACCACGGTTAGGTGGTATATACAATTATGGACGGGCTGCCGAGTGCCGACACAGAGGTAGCCACAGCCGTGAACTACCGCACTGTACTGTGTCTGCTGCTAATATATAGACTGGTTGATAAAGAGATAGTATACTCGTAACTAGTATGTATGTATAAAGAAAGAAAAAAAAACCACGGTTAGGTGGTATATACAATTATGGACGGGCTGCCGAGTGCCGACACAGAGGTAGCCACAGCCGTGAACCACCGCACTGTACTGTGTCTGCTGCTAATATAGACTGGTTGATAAAGAGATAGTATACTCGTAACTAGTATGTATGTATAAAGAAAGAAAAAAAAACCACGGTTAGGTGGTATATACAATTATGGACGGGCTGCCGAGTGCCGACACAGAGGTAGCCACAGCCGTGAACTACCGCACTGTACTGTGTCTGCTGCTAATATATAGACTGGTTGATAAAGAGATAGTATACTCGTAACTAGTATGTATGTATAAAGAAAGAAAAAAAAACCACGGTTAGGTGGTATATACAATTATGGACGGGCTGCCGAGTGCCGACACAGAGGTAGCCACAGCCGTGAACTACCGCACTGTACTGTGTCTGCTGCTAATATAGACTGGTTGATAAAGAGATAGTATACTCGTAACTAGTATGTATGTATAAAGAAAGAAAAAAAAACCACGGTTAGGTGGTATATACAATTATGGACGGGCTGCCGAGTGCCGACACAGAGGTAGCCACAGCCGTGAACTACCGCACTGTACTGTGTCTGCTGCTAATATAGACTGGTTGATAAAGAGATAGTATACTCGTAACTAGTATGTATGTATAAAGAAAGAAAAAAAAACCACGGTTAGGTGGTATATACAATTATGGACGGGCTGCCGAGTGCCGACACAGAGGTAGCCACAGCCGTGAACTACCGCACTGTACTGTGTCTGCTGCTAATATAGACTGGTTGATAAAGAGATAGTATACTCGTAACTAGTATGACTATAAAGAAAGAAAAAAAAACCACGGTTAGGTGGTATATACAATTATGGACGGGCTGCCGAGTGCCGACACAGAGGTAGCCACAGCCGTGAACTACCGCACTGTACTGTGTCTGCTGCTAATATATAGACTGGTTGATAAAGAGATAGTATACTCGTAACTAGTATGTATGTATAAAGAAAGAAAAAAAAACCACGGTTAGGTGGTATATACAATTATGGACGGGCTGCCGAGTGCCGACACAGAGGTAGCCACAGCCGTGAACTACCGCACTGTACTGTGTCTGCTGCTAATATATAGACTGGTTGATAAAGAGATAGTATACTCGTAACTAGTATGTATGTATAAAGAAAGGAAAAAAAACCACGGTTAGGTGGTATATACAATTATGGACGGGCTGCCGAGTGCCGACACAGAGGTAGCCACAGCCGTGAACCACCGCACTGTACTGTGTCTGCTGCTAATATAGACTGGTTGATAAAGAGATAGTATACTCGTAACTAGTATGTATGTATAAAGAAAGAAAAAAAAACCACGGTTAGGTGGTATATACAATTATGGACGGGCTGCCGAGTGCCGACACAGAGGTAGCCACAGCCGTGAACTACCGCACTGTACTGTGTCTGCTGCTAATATATAGACTGGTTGATAAAGAGATAGTATACTCGTAACTAGTATGTATGTATAAAGAAAGAAAAAAAAACCACGGTTAGGTGGTATATACAATTATGGACGGGCTGCCGAGTGCCGACACAGAGGTAGCCACAGCCGTGAACTACCGCACTGTACTGTGTCTGCTGCTAATATATAGACTGGTTGATAAAGAGATAGTATACTCGTAACTAGTATGTATGTATAAAGAAAGAAAAAAAAACCACGGTTAGGTGGTATATACAATTATGGACGGGCTGCCGAGTGCCGACACAGAGGTAGCCACAGCCGTGAACTACCGCACTGTACTGTGTCTGCTGCTAATATAGACTGGTTGATAAAGAGATAGTATACTCGTAACTAGTATGTATGTATAAAGAAAGAAAAAAAAACCACGGTTAGGTGGTATATACAATTATGGACGGGCTGCCGAGTGCCGACACAGAGGTAGCCACAGCCGTGAACTACCGCACTGTACTGTGTCTGCTGCTAATATAGACTGGTTGATAAAGAGATAGTATACTCGTAACTAGTATGACTATAAAGAAAGAAAAAAAAACCACGGTTAGGTGGTATATACAATTATGGACGGGCTGCCGAGTGCCGACACAGAGGTAGCCACAGCCGTGAACTACCGCACTGTACTGTGTCTGCTGCTAATATAGACTGGTTGATAAAGAGATAGTATACTACTAATATTATATATACTGGTGGTCAGGTCACTGGTCACTAGTCACACTGGCAGTGGCACTCCTGCAGCAAAAGTGTGCACTGTTTAATTTTAATATAATATTATGTACTCCTGGCTCCTGCTATAACCTATAACTGGCACTGCAGTGCTCCCCAGTCTCCCCCACAATTATAAGCTGTGTGAGCTGAGCACAGTCAGATATATATATACATTGATGCAGCACACTGGGCTGAGCAGTGCACACAGATATGGTATGTGACTGAGTCACTGTGTGTATCGTTTTTTTCAGGCAGAGAACGGATATATTAAATAAAACAAACAACTGCACTGTCTGGTGGTCACTGTGGTCGTCAGTCACTAAACTCTGCACTCTCTTCTACAGTATCACAGCCTCAGGTCAATCTCTCTCTCTCTCTCTCTCAACCCTAATCTAAATGGAGAGGACGCCAGCCACGTCCTCTCCCTATCAATCTCAATGCACGTGTGAAAATGGCGGCGACGCGCGGCTCCTTATATAGAATCCGAGTCTCGCGAGAATCCGACAGCGTCATGATGACGTTCGGGCGCGCTCGGGTTAACCGAGCAAGGCGGGAGGATCCGAGTCTGCTCGGACCCGTGAAAAAAACATGAAGTTCGTGCGGGTTCGGATTCAGAGAAACCGAACCCGCTCATCTCTAGTCTTCATATGAGGTAGCGCACAGCACTGCAGCTGTGCGCCATTGCTCCTACACTAACCCACACACTCCGGTCACTGTAGGGTGCAGGGCGCAGGGGGGGGGGGCGCCCTGGGCAGCAATTGAGTACCTCCTGGCAAAAAGCAGCATATATACAGCTGGGCACTGTAATATGCATGAGCCCCCGCCATTATTTTACACAAAATCGCGGGACAGAAGCCCGCCGCTGAGGGGGCGGGGCTTCTTCCTCAGCACTCACCAGCGCCATTTTCTCTCCACAGCTCCGCTGAGAGGAAGCTCCCCAGGCTCTCCCCTGCAGACTCACGGTAGAAAGAGGGTAAAAAGAGAGGGGGGGGGCACATAAATTTAGCGCATTAATCATATATACAGCAGCTACTGGGTAAACACTAAGTTACTGTGTAATTCCTGGGTTATATAGCGCTGGGGTGTGTGCTGGCATACTCTCTCTCTGTCTCTCCAAAAGGCCTTGTGGGGGTCCTGTCCTCATATAGAGCATCCCCTGTGTGTGTGGTGTGTCGGTACGCTTGTGTCGACATGTTTGACGAGGAGGGCTATGTGGAGGCAGAGCAGGTGCAGATGAATGAGGTGTCTCTGCCGACGGCGCCGACACCTGATTGGATGGATATGTGGAAGGTGTTAAATGATAATGTAAACTCCTTGCATAAAAGGTTGGATAAAGCAGAAACCTTGGGACAGTCGGGGTCTCAGCCCATGCCTGATCCTACAGCGCAGAGGCCGTCAGGGTCTCAGAAGCGCTCACTATCCCAAATTGTTGACACAGATATCGAAACGGATTCTGACTCCAGTGTCGATGGCGATGATGCAAAATTGCAGCCTAAAATGGCTAAAGCCATCCACTACATGATTATAGCAATGAAGGATGTATTGCACATATCAGAGGTAAACCCTGTCCCTGGTTTATATGTTTGGGGAGAAAAAGCAAGAGGTGACTTTTCCCCCTTCACATGAGTTAAATGAGTTGTGTGAAAAAGCGTGGGATTCTCCTGATAGGAAAGTGCTGATTTCCAAAAGGTTACTTATGGCGTACCCCTTCCCGCCAACGGACAGGATGCGCCGGGAATCCTCCCCTAGGGTAGACAAAGCTCTGACACGCTTATCTAAGAAGGTGGCCCTGCCGTCACAGGATACGGCCTCCCTAAAGGATCCTGAGGATAGGAAGCAGGAAAGTATCCTGAAGTCTGTTTATACACATTCCGGTACTCTACTGAGGCCGGCAATTGCGTCGGCCTGGATGTGTAGTGCTGTAGCAGCATGGACAGATAATCTGTCTGAGGAACTAGATACCTTGGACAGGGATACTATTTTACTGACCCTGGGGCATATAAAAGACGCTGTCCTATATATGAGGGATGCCCAGAGGGACATTTGCCTACTGGGCTCTAGAATAAATGCAATGTCAATTTCTGCCAGAAGGGTCCTGTGTACTCGGCAATGGACAGGTGATGCCGACTCAAAAAAGCACATGGAGGTTTTACCTTATAAGGGTGAGGAATTGTTTGGGGACGGTCTCTCGAACCTAGTTTCCACAGCTACGGCTGGGAAGTCAAATTTTTTGCCATATATTCCCTCACAGCCTAAGAAAGCACCGTATTACCAAATGCAGTCCTTTCGTTCACAAAAAAGCAAGAAAGTCAGAGGTGCATCCTTTCTTGCCAGAGGCAGGGGTAGAGGAAAGAAGCTGCACCATACAGCTAGTTCCCAAGAACAAAAGTCCTCCCCGGCTTCCACTAAATCCACCGCATGACGCTGGGGCTCCACAGGTGGAGCCAGGAGCGGTGGGGGCGCGTCTCCGAAATTTCAGCCACCAGTGGGTTCGCTCACAGGTGGATCCCTGGGCTATACAGATTGTGTCTCAGGGATACAAGCTGGAATTCGAAGTGATGCCCCCTCACCGTTACCTCAAATCGGCCCTGCCAGCTTCCCCCATGGAAAGGGAGGTAGTGTTAGCGGCAATTCACAAGTTATATCTCCAGCAGGTGGTGGTAAAGGTTCCCCTCCTTCAACAGGGAAGGGGTTACTATTCCACAATGTTTGTGGTACCGAAACCGGACGGTTCGGTCAGACCCATATTGAATTTAAAGTCCCTGAACATTTATCTGAAAAGATTCAAGTTCAAAATGGAATCGCTCAGAGCAGTCATTGCAAACCTGGAAGAGGGGGATTTTATGGTGTCTCTGGACATCAAGGATGCTTACTTGCATGTCCCCATTTATCCACCTCATCAGGAGTACCTCAGATTTGTGGTACAGGACTGTCATTACCAATTCCAGACGTTGCCGTTTGGGCTGTCCACGGCACCGAGAATATTTACCAAGGTAATGGCGGAAATGATGGTGCTCCTTCGAAAGCAAGGAGTCACAATTATCCCATACTTGGACGATCTCCTCATAAAGGCGAGGTCCAGAGAGCAGTTGCTGATCAGCGTAGCACACTCTCAGGAAGTGTTGCAACAACACGGCTGGATTCTGAATATCCCAAAGTCGCAGCTGATTCCTACGACGCGTCTGCCCTTTCTGGGCATGATTCTGGACACAGACCAGAAGAAGGTGTTTCTCCCGGCGGAGAAGGCTCAGGAGCTCGTGACTCTAGTCAGAGACCTCTTAAAACCAAAACAGGTGTCGGTGCATCACTGCACGCGAGTCCTGGGAAAGATGGTGGCATCATACGAAGCCATTCCCTTCGGCAGGTTCCATGCGAGGATCTTTCAGTGGGATCTGTTGGACAAGTGGTCCAGATCGCATCTTCAGATGCATCGGCTGATCACCCTATCCCCCAGGGCCAGGGTGTCTCTTCTGTGGTGGCTGCAGAGTGCTCACCTTCTCGAGGGCCGCAGGTTCGGCATACAGGACTGGGTCCTGGTGACCACGGATGCGAGCCTCCGAGGATGGGGGGCAGTCACTCAGGGAAGAAACTTCCAAGGGTTGTGGTCAAGTCAGGAGGCTTGTCTGCACATAAATATCCTGGAACTAAGGGCCATATATAACGCCCTGAGTCAAGCGGAGAATCGTAAAAAGAAGAGGAGTGAGAACAATACTCATTGTTCCGGATTGGCCAAGAAGGACATGGTACCCGGATCTGCAAGAAATGCTCACAGAGGACCCATGGCCTCTGCCTCTCAGACAGGACCTGTTGCAACAGGGGCCCTGTCTGTCCCAAGACTTACCGCGGCTGCGTTTGACAACATGGCGGTTGAACGCCGGATCCTAGCGGAAAAAGGCATTCCGGAGGAAGTTATTCCTACGCTTATAATGGCTAGGAAGGACGTGACAGCAAAACATTATCACCGTATATGGCGAAAATATGTTGCTTGGTGTGAGGCCAGGAAGGCCCCTACAAAGGAATTCCAGCTGGGCCGGTTCCTGCACTTCCTACAGTCAGGAGTGACGATGGGCTTGAAATTGGGGTCCATAAAGGTCCAGATTTCAGCCCTATCCATTTTCTTTCAAAAAGAACTGGCTTCTCTTCCTGAGGTTCAGACGTTTGTTAAGGGAGTGCTGCATATTCAGCCCCCTTTTGTGCCACCAGTGGCACCTTGGGATCTCAACGTGGTGTTGGGTTTCCTGAAATCCCACTGGTTTGAGCCACTTAAGACCGTGGAGCTAAAGTATCTCACGTGGAAGGTGGTCATGCTATTGGCCTTAGCTTCGGCTAGGCGTGTGTCAGAATTGGCGGCTTTGTCAGGTAAAAGCCCCTATCTGGTTTTCCATATGGACAGGGCAAAATTACGGACTCGTCCACAATTTCTGCCGAAGGTGGTGTCATCTTTTCATTTGAAACAACCTATTGTGGTGCCTGCGGCTACTCGTGACTTGGAGGATTCCAAGTTGCAGGATGTAGTCAGGGCTTTGAAGATTTATGTGACCAGAACGGCGGGAGTCAGGAAAACTGACTCGCTGTTTATCCTGTATGCATCCAACAAGCTGGGTGCTCCTGCTTCAAAGCAAACTATTGCTCGCTGGATCTGTAACACGATTCAGCAGGCTCATTCTGCGGCGGGATTGCCGCATCCAAAATCAGTAAAAGCCCATTCCACGGGGGGCGTGGCCTGGATGCTGAGCGAGCAGGCAGCAAATTCAGTGAGCTCTCAGGGACCTGGGAGCTAAAAACCAAATAAAACCTCCCCAACCTCCCAAATCAGACCCTGGGACATTTGACTGTCGAGCTGAGGCAGGGAGAAAGAGGGGAAGTAGAGCTGCGGAATCGGGGAGCCGGTTTTCTGGCTCCCGCGGATTGCGGCCTACTCCCTGTCACGAAGCCGGGACCTCAAGTTCGGATTGCACCCATCGGCTGGGCGGCTGCATCGCCGAGGCGTCTGGAGGACCCGCTCGACCACTACCCCCTTGGTGAATCCCCGGCAACCTACCAGTGCCACTCGCCGGGGGACGAGGAGAGGGGAGTCCCGGATCGGAGCTGCCTGACGAGCTCCGCTACGCGAGCGGCGGCCATCTTGAGTGACGGGAGCAGGAGAAGCGACCCGGCGGCAGAGAGGAGGAGACGGCTGACGGCCCCCCGGGTGAGTGCGAACCCCAGACCCGGCTCGGACGAGCAGACGGCGGGCCTCTCCTCCCTCCCAGTGAGCTCTACCCGGCGTCCGCCTAGCGCCGCTGCGGGCGCCTTCTCCCCCTCCGACATCAGGCTGACTGGGGCTGACTGGGGCTGGCTGGGGCACAGTGAGAGGCAACAACTGCTGCAGGTGCGCTCCAAGCAGGCACCTGGCCTGCATACACCGCTTGCCCAGGCCCTGGAGTGAGTGCTGCCCTGGGTGGGCTCTCCCCACCCCCCCCCTGCGAACACCCTTGCACCTCACTTTCCAGGGTGACCTCCCACGGCCGTGGGTAGCTGGCCAGAGGAGCCTGAGGAGCGGCTTGACCTCCTATAATCATCAGCCCTCACGGGGGCTGCAATATAAAGGCCTAACACACCAAGGCGGAAAAGGGGTATATGAAAAGGGAGCGACTCCTGTCCCTACCGCGACCGCTTCATACATAGCTCGGTTTGATTCTTTCCTGACGAGGGGAGTACACCCCCTGACCCTGCTCCTGAGACAGCCAGGAATACATTGATCGAAGTGAGGGCAACTAGCGCAATGGCCCTGTCTGCACCGCTCATACCGATGTAAACCAAGAGATTTCTCTCACCTCTGCCACTATCCACGTGATGTCTTATTAGCTTCTGGAGAAGTGGAGCCTCCCGGTTTCTCCATCCTCAGTGTTTGGATACATTAAGCTATCTTTATCTGGGCTTTACCATGCCCACTAGGCGCAGCAAAACGTCAAAACCGGCACAGCAGCTTTCTTTTTTCAAATCATCCCCGAAAATGCCGGGCCCTAAAGCCACCGGGCCCTCTACAGCAGGAGCAGTTCCCCAGACCCCTCCGTCATTGGAGGTGCGTCCGTCAGCCACGTCCTTAGATAAGGTTGGAGACGGGGAGGCCCTTACGGTGGGCACTATGAAGTTGCTTTTGACTCGCTTTAAAGAGGAAGTTGCAGCTGAGTTCCGCACCACCTTAACGGCGTGCCAACAATCTATAGATGATCTGGGTGGTCGTACGGACCACTTGGAAACTAAAATGGAAGAGGTCGTGGGGTCCCACAACAACCTACTGGACTCTCATGATGCATTGGAGGCAGAGGTGAAGCTTCTACGGGACAAGGTCACAGATCTGGAAGATAGATCGCGTCGCAGCAATCTTAAGCTACGCGGAGTCCCCGAATCGGTGTCACACAGTAGTTTGCATGACTACACGATGACCATCTTTAAGGCCCTGAAGCCTCAGTTCACATCTACAGACCTCATTATAGACCGAATACACCGGTTACCGAAGGCCAGAGCGGCCCCAGGAGATGCACCGAGAGACGTCCTCATGAAGATGCACTACTTCCATGTTAAAGAGGCCTTATTGAAAGCATCTAGACCGACGTCTGACACATCTTCTGCCCTACAAGGACTTCAACTCTTTGGGGATCTATCTGCGGCCACTCTATCTAAGCGGCGATCATTTCACCAGATCACTACGGCCCTCAGAAAGGCTGACATCCCATACAGATGGGGTTTCCCCACCAAGCTGCTGATTCACCGGGATGGCTCCACTATCTCTGTCTCCACTGCAGATGAAGGAGAAAAGCTGCTTAAATCCTGGAACATCACGGAACCTGCGGAGGGCTCCTCCCCCCGACGTCTTCAGCAGGACTGGACGCCGGTGAAATGAGGATGCTGGCTCTGAGACAGATACTTTACCGTCATAGTAATAATGTTACGACCCCAGTAACTCTTCAGATAGAGACTTTATCCCATGCATAAGGGGCCACGGTCTGTCGAGATAGGGGGCGCTAGACATAGCGAAAGTAATGTGCATGTTTTGAAGCATTTCAATGATTCCCTGCTAGGCCAAATTAGTTGCTCTTTTTTCTCTATGGAGAACTGTGCCTGGCGCGCCCCTGGATATGACTGTCTATATTATACTGTCCTGTGGGTTTTGTTCTTAAAGCGGGATAAACTACACGAGCCGCTGGCTCAGTTCTCATGTTGGTAGTAATAGTTCTGGGTTTTACTTGTTTCTTTTTATGTTGGAGCACTTGTGTTCCGCTGTATTTGCTCTTCAGGTTCCGTATGTACAGAAGTGCATACATCTGTTATTATGTTATTAAGATGTCCTTATATTCTTGGATTTAAAGTGAATAAATATGGCAGTGGGTGGGAGTTATGCCGCTAACCCCTCCCTTAGCCTACACAGTCGCCTTAGTATGGCGACTGGACGTGATCTCACGAGAGATCAATTTAGTTTAGTTTTGTCCTATATTTTATGTTTGTCTCCCCACATGTATTCCTATATGTTTCCCCCTCCCTATCAGATATACCGGTCTCAACACAGATATTGGACATCAGAGGTATCAGTTTCTCCTATAATTGAAAATGGTGAAGATAGTCTCCATTAATGCCAAGGGGCTTAACTCTCCTCAAAAACGTAGAGTAGCTTTGAACTATTTTTATAAGCTAAGAGCACAAGTAGTAGCTGTTCAGGAAACCCATTTTCAGAGTCAAAATCCTCCCCTCTTCACTAATTCACGCTACCCCCTTTGCTACACTGCAAATGGACCCACCAAGAAAGCCGGCGTTGCCCTTCTCATAGCACAACACTGCCCGTTTGTCCTGTCCTCTAAATATGAAGACCCTGACGGGAGATATTTAATTTTAGTAGGACAACTAGACAATGTGGAGACCACTCTGGTCTCTTGCTACGCCCCAAATACCAAACAAATAAAATTCCTTAGAACCTTCTGTAAAACCCTCCAAGAGCATACGAAAGGAGCCTTGTTGATCCTTGGGGATTTCAACATGGTGCTAGACCCCAATACAGATCGCTCTCGCCCAACCCGACCATTACGTAGCAGTCCAGCCCAAGACCCTTCAGGCAGATTTGGCCAATTGTTAGCTGAATATTCACTGTATGATGCATGGAGAGCCAAACACCCTGCAGAACGTGATTACACCTTTTTTTCCCACGTTCACAGTTCATACTCTAGAATAGACTTGGCGTTAGTTGATAAGTGGACACTAGCTGCCATAAATAAGGTGGATATATTACCCATGTCTTGGTCAGACCACTCACCACTAGTTGTGAACTGGGAAGCCGACAAGAGAGTGGTCCCCCATGGCCCCTGGAGATTGGGCCCGCACCTTCTATCCCGCCCTGAGGCCCGCCAGGCCATTCAGCAATCTTTAGACCTATATTTAGCTACTAACTGCCCCAAGGACACAAACGTTTTCAACCATTGGTGTGCTCTGAAAGCAGTGGTCAGAGGCTCTGCAATCCAAATAGCAGCTAGACTTAAACGGGAGTATAAAAGTAGACAGGCCTCGGCCGAGCGGGAGGCTGCGCGCCTGGAAACTGCACACAAAAGTGACCCCTTTAATAAAGCCCTCTTTAAGGAACTCCTTGCTGTCCGCGACAAAGTGAACGTATTTGCTCTAGCAGAGGTTCATCGCAACCTGCAGCGACTCAACCAACAATATTATAGGCTGGGCAACAGAGCGGGACGCTTGCTGGCGCGTAAACTAAGGGGACGTAGAGCTAAAGAACGCATACATGCCGTATATACCGCATCTGGTGTTAAAGTAACTGACCCAGGAGAGATAGCAAATGCGTTTGCCGAATACTATGCACAGTTGTACAACCTTAAAGAGGATCCCAATACCCCCCAGCCTTCCATGGTAGATATTGCTGGCTTCTTGGAGAGGTTGTCCCTCCCCACCATTGACCCTCAAACCCTTGAGTCCCTTAGTTTGCCCTGGTCACATGAGGAAGTTGTGGCAGCTATTGAATCTTGCCCAGTAAACAAGGCCCCGGGCCCAGACGGATACCCCGCCAACTTTTATAAAACTTTTAAATCTACTCTTGCCCCTCTTTTAGTGTCAGTTTTCAACGAAGCCTCAGACTCCACATGCTTCCCGAAAGAGATGCTGGAGGCCCGTATAATTACCATCCCTAAGGCGGGTAAATCTCCTGCTGTTGTCCAGAACTACCGCCCGATAGCACTCTTAAACACGGATCTTAAATTGTTCGCTAAGCTAGTTGCAAATAGGATATCCCCACTCCTACCCAATCTAATTAACCCTGACCAGGTAGGTTTTGTTCTTGGACGGCAAGCATCCGATAACACACGGAGGGTTATCAATTTGATTGAACGCTGCCAAGCCCGGGATGAGCCCCTTTTGCTTCTCTCTCTAGACGCAGAAAAGGCTTTTGATAGGCTGCACTGGGACTATCTACGGGCTACCCTGGACTGCTTTGGATTTGCAGGCAGGATACTCGACTCCATATTGGCCTTGTACTCCTCCCCATCGGCCTCGGTGTTCACCAATGGTTGCAAGTCATATACATTCAATATCACAAATGGGACACGTCAGGGTTGCCCCCTTTCACCCCTAATTTTTGTGCTGGCTATTGAGCCCCTGGCGGAGAGGATCAGGACACTAGACCCCATTGTTGGCCCTGTGGTGGAAGGGACGCACCATAAAATATGTCTTTTTGCTGACGATATCTTAGTATGCCTTAGCGACCCTGAATCGTCATTACCGCATTTGCACTCCCTCTTGGACTCCTATGCAGCGATCTCCTATTATAAGCTAAATACCACTAAGACTGAGGCCCTTCCTCTGAACATGTCGGATGTCGCTCTTAGGCGTCTAAGGTTGACCTACAGATACGCATGGCAACTCAGGTCACTTAAATATTTGGGTGTGCAAATCTCCAGAGGGCAAGATTTAATGGGATGTAACTATGACCCCCTTTTTAGAACATTCGAACTATTCATTAAAGACTGGATGATGCAGGAGGTTTCATGGGTCGGACGAATAGCGGCGGCAAAGATGGTGCTCTTACCCAAACTGATGTACCTTTTCCGTACCATCCCTAGGACCTTCCCTAAAGATATTTGCAATAGATTTAACCGTTTACTTTCAAACTATGTGTGGGGGGGCTCAAAACCGAGGATAGCAAAATCAACCCTAGTTGCGCGGAAGTGTGACGGGGGAGTGGCCTACCCAGATCTAGAGAGATACCATAATGCCTGTTTACTCGCTCAGGCCAGAGATTGGTTCACTCAAGACGCCCCAAAACCATGGGTGTTACTGGAACGAAGCGCTGTCTCCCCCCTCGCACTATCTGACTTGCTATGGCTGCCTACGGCTTCTATCCCTCTAGAAGGGCTGGGAAACTCGGCAGTTCAGGCAACATTGTTAGCATGGAAAATCGTAACTAAATCCCTCCCCTCCGGAGCCCTTCCCTCCCCCCAATTATCTCTCCACACCATAGCCACAATGATCCCAGACCTTCACCTACACCATTGGGGTGATAGAGGCCTAACCACCTTGAAGGATGTCCTGCAGGATGGTGTATTAGTCCCATTTTCCCTACTGCAGGAACAATTCCAGGTACCTAAACAAGATTTCCACAGATATCTGCAATTGAGGCATTGGCTCCAAAGTTTTTCTCCCAACCGAGTCCCCCATACTGGCCCCTCTAAACTGCTGATGTCACTCCTAATGCCTGTCAGGAATAGAGGCGGTATCTCCAGATGGTACCAATATCTTGTGACCGAGGCCCGGCGTGGGCTATTCCCCTCACAGACCAAATGGGAAAAAGACCTCCCTGCGGTCTTCACCGAGGATATTTGGAAAACTATCTTTCAATCCTGCTTTAAAATCTCTAAATGTACTAACCACTGTGAAATGTATTACAAACTGGTTCATAGGGTGTACTTTACGCCGGAACGTTTGCACAAGATTTGGCCTGAGGTCTCTGCCAGTTGCTGGAGGAACTGTGGTATGGTAGGGGATATTCTACACATTTTCTGGCTATGCCCAACAATTCGGTCTCTGTGGAGAGATGTGTTTCTTTTCATGTCGCTTGTCCTGGGAGTTCCCCTTGCACCTGACCCCCTAATAGCACTATTCCATTACTACAGCGGTGAGATGTCTAACAACGACAGGTATCTTTTAGGTCACATACTCATAGCAACTAAGGCCGCCATTGCCTCCAAATGGAAGTCGGCAGTCGTTCCCACGCTATTAATGATAGAACAAAAAGTTCATCAACATTATGTGTTTGAAACGTCAGAGGGCGGATTTCCCCCCGGGACTCCCAGGACGAGTAGGAAATGGGATAAGTGGTTCCTATATAGAGAAAAATCGGGCCAAAGTAGTTTACCCGGTACCGTGACTGCCCCACCCGACCCTTCTGAGCTTAATTCCCCAAATCAAGATGGCTCCTAACTTAACTTAACTCAATTTATTACGGGTTTCAGACCTCCCCACTTTCATTAGGTTTACACTCTGATTTTATTGCTATTCACTGATGTCCCTGATACCTAACCTTCCTTTCCCTTGTCTTAATTAGTTATGTTATGTGATGTACTTGTCTTTTCCCCCATTTCTGTTTTATTTTGTCACTTACATGTTCAATTGTACGTATAATTTGTACAAAATTTCAATAAAAATCTAATATTAAAAAAAAAAGCCCATTCCACAAGGAAAGTGGGCTCTTCTTGGGCGGCTGCCCGAGGGGTCTCGGCATTACAGCTCTGCCGAGCAGCTACTTGGTCGGGGTCAAACACCTTTGCAAAATTCTACAAGTTTGATACCCTGGCTGAGGAGGACCTTGTGTTCGCCCATTCGGTGCTGCAGAGTCATCTGCACTCTCCCGCCCTGTTGGGAGCTTTGGTATAATCCCCATGGTCCTTACGGAGTCCCCAGCATCCACTAGGACGTTAGAGAAAATAAGATTTTACTCACCGGTAAATCTATTTCTCGTAGTCCGTAGTGGATGCTGGGCGCCCGTCCCAAGTGCGGACTTTCTGCAATACGTGTATATAGTTATTGCTTAATAAAGGGTTATGTTATGTTGGCATCCGTGGTTGATGCTCTGTTGTTGTTCATACTGTTAACTGGGTATGTTATCACAAGTTATACGGTGTGATTGGGAAAAGGTATTAATAAGATGATGTTGCTAGACTCCTGGCGCCTAAAAAATTCAATGGCTAGGGACTATACTCATTACTCTGCTCCTCACCAAATATACGCCCGAATAGATATGATCCTAATCTCCCGTTCCTTAGCACCTAGGGTCACTTATGCAGGTATAAAGCCCATCTCGTGGACAGACCACTCGGGAACTATCCTCCTGTTTGATCTGTGTAACTCGGGGGGTAGGTCTGGGTCCTGGAGGCTGGACGATAGCCTATTACTCGATCCATCTACTCTCCAAGATGTTAGATCTGCCATATCGGAATACTTTGAGATCAACATATCCGATGAAGTAGCTAATAGTATTGTCTGGGAAGCGCACAAAGCCACGATTCGGGGTAAGCTCATTAGCACAGCATCTCATCGTCGTAAGCAAACCCAAAACGAAATAGCGTCTCTCGAAACTGAAATATCGTCCCTATTGCTCGAACATCAATTGCACCCTTCCCCTACTGTACTATCTCAAATAAACACACTAAGAGGCAGACTCAACACTATACTGTCCCGTAGATCAGCCTTTATTCTACGACGGCTCCAGCAGAAATACTATGACAAGGCAGACAAAGCTGATTCTGTTTTAGCTAATAAGCTTCGGGAAAAAAAGGCCTCGAATCTAATTAATAAATTGAGGTCTCCTCAATCAGGGAGCGTCACATATGACCCAGAGACAATTGTCCGGGAATTCCAAACCTACTATAAAACACTTTATAATCTCACTACTACCACCCCTCAACACACCACACAGGATACCTCTTCTCTTTCCTCTTTCTTTACCAATATAATACTCCCCCGTATATCTGACCAGCACCTCTTAGACCTAAATGCTGACTTTACGGATCTAGAAATTTTAAGCGCCATTAAGAATCTTAAAATGTCAGCGGCCCCCGGCCCGGACGGTTTTTCCCCTATGTACTATAAAAAGTGTGCAACGGAACTTACTCCCTTTCTTTCTAAGTTTTTCAACGATATATTGCATGGGGCTTCCTTTGATATCCTAACTTCTTTGGCAAGCATAGTTGTGATCCCTAAACCCGGTCGAGATCCTGAGCTAGTTACCAATTATAGGCCCATATCACTCTTAAATGTTGACATTAAGCTCTACGCAAAATTACTGGCCAATAGGCTGGGACCCTTACTCCCTCAACTGATCCATCCTGATCAGGTCGGCTTTATACCTGGACGCCAAGCCCTAGATAACACGCGCAGAACGGTGGATTTAATACACGAAATACACAGACAAAAACAACCAGCTATGGTCCTGGGTCTAGACGCTGAGAAGGCATTCGACCGGATACAATGGCCGTTTATGTTCCATACACTACAACAGGTGGGGATCTCGGGCCGCTTTCTTCAGGGAGTGACAGCATTATATAACAACCCCAGGGCGGCTGTGCTTGCCAATGGAGTGATATCTTCCCCTTTTCAGATAACTAATGGTACACGACAGGGCTGCCCGCTCTCCCCTCTAATATTCGCGTTATCCATAGAACCCCTTGCTGCGCGGATTCGAGCCAATCCACTCATAAAAGGGATAAGGGTAGGTGACACTGAACACAAAATTGCACTATACGCAGATGATGTGTTGCTTACGATCTCTGACCCAGTACACTCGCTGCCCCATCTCTTTCGTGAGATAGAGGAGTTTGGTGCACACTCTGGCTATAAAATTAATACTGGTAAGACTGAGGTCTTAGACTTTTATATCCAGCAAAATATGAAAGATAACCTAACACACAGGTTTAATTTTCACTGGAATGCAAAAAAACTCACGTACCTGGGAGTAGCGATAACCAAACACTACTCTCATCTCTTTCAAGCCAACTACCCCAGCCTGATCGACCGACTCCAAAAAGACCTTGAAATCTGGGGTAGCAAGTATATCTCCTGGATCGGCCGTATCAACGCCGTTAAAATGAACCTGTTGCCCAGACTCCTCTATCTGTTCCAAACTCTCCCTGTCCGGGTGCCACCCTATGTCTTTAAAAACCTCCAACACGCCTCGTCCCAATTCATCTGGTCCAAAAAGAAGCCAAGAGTCAAACGCGTTACACTACAAAAACACACCTCCGAAGGCGGCTTGGGAGTCCCAGACTTCAAAGCCTATTATATAGGGGCCAACCTAGCACAATGTACTCTCTGGAATACCCCAAAAATAGAGAGGAAATGGGTCTCAATAGAGACCGACTCTCTACAAGTGAACTATCTCCCCTCTCTGCTATGGCTTCCTTCTTCGGCACGCCCCCGCTCCGCTAAATCACACCCAGTAATATCCCACTCCCTGAGCGTATGGGATTTGGCTACTCGTAAATTCCAGCTGGCGCCACCCCCTAGTCCTTTAGTCCCGATATTTGATAATCCCTTGTTTCATCCAGGCCGTCACCGCAACGCCCTGCCCCATTGGCGTGGGGAGGGGATCATGTTACTAAACGACCTAACCTCAGATGCAGTGTTCCCAAACTTTACAGAATTACAATCTAAATACGCATTGCCTCACTCGATTTTCTTCCAACACAAGTTATACGGTGTGATTGGTGTGGCAGGTTTGAGTCTTACCCTGGATTCCAAAATCCTTTCCTTGTAATGTCAGCTCTTCCGGGCACAGTTTCCTTAACTGAGGTCTGGAGGAGGGGCATAGAGGGAGGAGCCAGTGCACACCAGTAGTACTAAATCTTTCTTAGAGTGCCCAGTCTCCTGCGGAGCCCGTCTATTCCCCATGGTCCTTACGGAGTCCCCAGCATCCACTACGGACTACGGGAAATAGATTTACCGGTGAGTAAAATCTTATTTTTTAGTCATGTTGTACAGTGCCACATACATATAATGCCCCAGTACAGTGCCACATACATATAAAAATGCCAATAAATGGGTGCCTCCACAGTGCCAGATACAAATACCCCCCTCCACAGTGCCAGATACACATATGTCCACACAGTGCCAGATAAATATATGCCCCCAGTGCCAGATACACATGCCCCCACAGAACCAGATACACATGCCTCCACAGTGGCAGCTATGCCCCCAGTACCAGATACACATGCCCCCACTGTGCCAGCTATGCCCCCAGTGCCAGATACACATGCCCCCACAGTTCAGATATGCCTCCAGTGCAGATACACATATCCACACAGTGTCAGCTATGCCCCCAGTGCCAGATACACATGTCCTAACAGTGCCAGATATGCCCCCAGTGTCAGATACACATGTCCTTACAGTGCCAGATATGCCCCCAGTACCAGATACACATGTCCCCACAGTGCCAGCTATGCCCCCAGTGCCAGATACACATGTCCTAACAGTGCCAGATATGCCCCCAGTGTCAGATACACATGTCCTTACAGTGCCAGATATGCCCCCAGTACCAGATACACATGTCCCCACAGTGCCAGCTATGCCCCCAGTACCAGATACACATGCCGCCACAGTGCCAGATATGCCCCCAGTGCAGATACATATAACCTTACAGTGCCAGATATGCCCCCAGTGCCAGCTACACATGTCTTTACAGTGCCAGATATGCCCCCAGTGCCAGCTACACATGTCCCCATAGTGCCAGCTATGCCCCCAGTGCAGATACACATATCCCCACAGTGCCAGCTATGCCCCCAGTGCAGATACAAATGCCCCCACAGTGCCAGCTATGCCCCCAGTGCAGATACACATGCCCCCACAGTGCCAGCTATGCCCCCAGCACAGAGACTCATGCCCCCCCAGTGCAGATACACATGCCCCCACAGTGCCAGCTATGCCCCCAGCGCAGATACACATGCCCCAACAGTGCCAGCTATGCCCCCAGCGCAGACACACATGCCCCCACAGTGCCAGCTATGCCCCCAGTGCAGAGACACATGCCCCCACAGTGCCAGCTATGCCCCCAGTGCAGAGACTCATGCCCCCACAGTGCCAGCTATGCCCCCAGCGCAGATACACTTGCCCCCACAGTGCCAGCTATGCCCCCAGCACAGAGACTCATGCCCCCACAGTGCCAGCTATGCCCCCAGCGCAGATACACTTGCCCCCACAGTGCCAGCTATGCCCCCAGTGCAGATACACATGTCCCCACAGTGCCCCCCCCCCCCAAGTGCTGCTCACCGTGGTGTTGCTGCTGCTGTGAGGGGAGGAGAGCGTGCGCCTCCTGTTCCTCTTCAATTCAGCACCGGCCCGTGAGCCAATCAGAGCTCGCGGTCCGGCAGCCAATCAGGAGCCTTAGCTGCCGGACCGCGAGTTCTGATTGGCTCATGGTCCGGCACCGAATTGAAGCTAGACATCACCGCAGGAGTCAGAGGGGCAGAAGAGGTGCGCGCTGCGCTCTCTTCCCCTCTCCTCACACGCCGCTGAGAGTCCTTAGAAGTAGCGCAGCGGTAGCCGGGAGCAGATCGAGCCGGATGCGGAGGATGAAAGAGCCGCATGCGGCTCGAGAGCCGTGGGTTGGCCACCCCTGATCTAGTTCATCTCACATGTCAATGACATCTCACATAAGCCAAAATCGTAAGCACACATAGTCCACATCTCAAGAAAAGTTAGTCAAAATCTGTGCTATTTGGGCTCCGGGGAGTTCAAGGGAAATCGCAAGTGAAAATCGGGCATAGCAAGGATCTCACCCTGTGTACACACCCTAACTGCAATCTAACCCATAACCCTAACTGCAGCCTAACCCTAACTGCAGCCTAATCCATAACCCTAACTGTAGCCTAATCCATAACCCTAACTGCATCCAAACCCATAACCCTAACTGTAGCCTAACCCATAACCCTAACTGTAGCCTAACCCATAACCCTAACTGTAGCCTAACCCATAACCCTAACTGTAGCCTAATCCATAACCCTAACTGCATCCAAACCCATAACCCTAACTGTAGCCTAACCCATAACCCTAACTGCATCCAAACCCATAACCCTAACTGCAGCCTAACCCATAACCCTAACTGTAGCCTAACCCATAACCCTAACTGCATCCAAACCCATAACCCTAACTGCAGCCTAACCCATAACCCTAACTGTAGCCTAACCCATAACCCTAACTGCAGCCTAACCCTAACTGCAGCCTAACCCATAACCCTAACTGCAGCCTAACCCATAACCCTAACTGTAGCCTAACGCATAACCCTAACTGCAGCCTAACCCATAACCCTAACTGTAGCCTAACCCATAACCCTAACTGCAGCCTAAACCTAACTGAAGTCTAGCCCATAACACTAACCATAACTGCAACCTAACCCTAACTCTAACCCTAACTGTAGCCTAACCCTTACGCTAACCCTAATCGCAGCCTATCATTGCATGTGTCAACATTGTTACTGTGTGAACATTTACAATTGTGGATGTTGACGTGTTATCTGCATACTTACCGACTCTGGCTGCCCCATGCGGGAGGGTGCAGCCAGGTTGGTATTACAGGGGACGTGGCTTCAATCACGGGTGGGCCAGAGCTGGATTAAGACTTCGGGGGGCCTGGGGTACTTAAGGCAGGGGGCCCTCAGGTCTAAAATGAAAAACATAATATTACTAACAGTGTGGAATTCAGTGACAGTTTTTTTACAACTTTATATGCACACACACTGTGTATATATGTATATATATATATATATATATATATATATATATATATATACGCACATACACACACACACACACACAATCCTAGGAAATAAACTGTGGCACTCAGGAGACATTTCTTTTGAATATAGCATTTCAGAGCTTTGACAAGGAAGAATGTTGTAGAAATAAAGTGCAGACCCCATGTCCTGGGGGTACTCCAAAGGTGCCACTGGGGTGCTATTATGAGAACTTGGAGATACTTGGGGTCAGGGACTGAATGTCCAGGCCAGGCTGATAAAGTGAGGTGCATGGGGTACAAGTGAGAGCAAGTACATGGGGTACAAGTGACAGCAAGTTCCAGGTCTGTGGTGCCACAAGTCCCAGGATCATATGAAAAGGGAGGCAGCACCAGCACTGAGACTGAGGGTTCCCCTGTCACCCACCCACCAACCCCCCCCCCCCCCCCCCCCCCAGGGTCAGGTAAGTACCTACAATGACACAGGTCTCTCAGTGGGCGCTCCGCATCTGTTTTCCCAGTCCCAGCGGCAGAGGCGGGAAGAGAAAGTCTGCAGTCAGGTGGGAGGGAGGACAGTCTGACGCTATGCCAGAAGAGTCACAGGTGAGGATAGCCCCAGTCTGAGGCTGCTTGCAGGTGGAGCGGATGACGCAGGAGCTGGCAGAACGAAGGGTTCTGTAGGGAGCAGGTGCATGTTTCCCGCTGTGTCAGATGCTGCTTCCGGGGTCCGCGGGCGGAGGGGGCGTGGCCAATGCAATCGACCTAGCCAATCATGTCGGGCATCATCAGGGCTGTGTGGATGATGCCTGCTGAGCCTGAGAGCGAGCTGAACGTACCATTGGACAGCTGAGCTGTCTCTCGGCAGCCCAGCAGAGCTCTGTGACGCCAGCAGCTGTGGGGAGCTCAGCGCTGCGGATCAGATCTGTAACAGAGATCCGATCTGTGGCTGGCGGTGGGGGGCCCTTTCAAATTGGGGGGCCCGGGGTACTTACCCCCGGAGCCCCCCCCTTAATCCGGCTCTGGGGTGGGCGGCACAAGGGCATGTATGCGCGATCGCAGCATCGTACTAGCCCTGTCACCCACTAGCCAATACACTGATTACCGGCATTGACTAGTGGGGGGCGGGGCTATGATGACGCAATTCAGTACGAATCGCATCATTGGCCTCCACTGCCCACTATGAGGGGAGCCTGCGGGGGGGAGGCCACATCTGGGAGACTTGTCTTTCTTTCCAGGTGGATTTTTGGGAGCCTCCCGGCAGAACCAGGAGGGTAGGCAAGTAGGGTTATCTGTCGACATTGTAAACATGCCATCACCCAGATTGTTGACATTCAGAACATGTTGACATTCTGGTATCGATGTTTTGAATGTTGAGATTCTGAATGTCAACATGTAGACTGGAACCCAGCCATATAGTGTATTTGTAGCTATATATTGCAGGAAAACACCTCTATTGTCAGACATATATTGTACAGATATACCACTGTGACTGAGGTGGCTTGTCATTGTGGTGTCAGTTCTCTTTATACTCCATTTTATAGACATACATATATGAGGCCAGGTTTTACAGCACCTATTATGTCATCAACTGATAGGTGCGGGCAGTTGTATGTTGAATATATGCAATATACAGACACCAAGGGGTACATTTACTAAGATGGGAGTTCTATTTAAGATGGGATGTTG